>NC_134357.1:370192348-370492348 GCF_048569485.1 Anomaloglossus baeobatrachus
GGCTGGGTATCAAAATTCTTCTGTTTAACGCACTGGGAGATCCGTTCCAGGAAGAGAGGATGTGATATTGCAACACCCTTGTGTGGGATTGTGCACGCCACCGCCTGAATGCAGGACGTCATCAGGCCGAGTACAGACATTGCAGACCTGAGGGAAGTAGTTTCCTGATCCCTTAAGGCTTTGACCTTGGACTTTACTTCCAACTGTCTGTCCTCTGGTAAGAAGGATGTTTGTCTCCCAGAGTCTAAGAGAACCCCTAAGAATTTTTTTGGTGTTGAAGGCAGAAGGTTTGATTTCTGGAAGTTTATAATCCAGCCCAAGGAGTTCAGGAGGGTCGTTCTGATAGGACTCTAAGAGTGGCGTGGACGGTGCGATGATCAAGAGGTCGTCCAAATATTGAACGATGCTGATTTTCAAGTTCCGCAGGTGAGCAATCAGTTCTGCCATGATTTTGGAGAAGATTCTCAGAGTGGAGGAGATGCCGAAGGGCAGGACATTGTACTGGTAGTGCAAGATCATGTTGTCATGTCGTACTGCAAACCGTAGAAACTGACGGTGAGACGGATGAATGGGCACATGATATTAAGCATCCTGAAGGTCCACTGTGGCCATAACGCAGTCTTGACCGATCAAGGGAATCGTGGACTTGATTGATTCCATCTTGAATCGCCAGTATACCACATAGTTGTTCAGTGGTTTCAGATTCAGAATCATTCTGGACGAACCATTGGTTTGTTTTGTTTTTTTGTTTTTTTAACATAAACAGGTAGGAGTAATGACCACGGCCTTGTTCGTCTGTGGGGACAGTGGATATTACTTTCAATGCCTGAAGAGTCCGAAGATCTGACAGGAGTTGATCTGTGGAGACGGGAGTGATGCGATTCTCAGCCGCCGGAGGAGGGCAGGAGGAAAAATCTATTTTTAACCCTTCCTTGATGAGGAGAACCCAGGTGTTGGATGAGACTGCTAGCTATCGGGAGTGGAACTGAGAGATCCGACCCCCAACAGGTATGGCGTCACTTTGTCGTGGGGTTGGTCACGGGAGAAAAAAAAAAAAAAATATTCCTGCCTCTGCCACCTTTGGGGTAACTCCAGCGTCCCGTTTTCCCTTTCCCTTTGTATTGGGGGGTAGGATTGTGAAAGGGACGAAAAGGTTTCTCCCTGTGGTCCTTTTGGTCAGGAAGGGACGTTTTTCTGTCTGCAGCCTTCTCAATCAATTCGTCCAGCACTGGGCCGCACACTTGTTCACCTTGGAAGGGGATGTAGCAGAGCTTGGTCATTGAGGCGATGTCTCACTCGATATTTTGAGCCATAATGCAAGCCTGGCCGAGTTGGACAAAACGGAATGTTTAGCCACTACTCTCACCGATTCCGCCGAGGAGTCTGCCAGAAAGCCAGTAGCTTTTTGGAGAAGAGGGATGGAAGCAAGGATACCCTCACTGGGAGTGCCACCCTCCAGATGCTCCGTACGTTTTTCCAACCAGAGAGCCATTGACCTGGCAACACAGGTGGAGGCTATGTTAGCATTTAGGAGGAAGGAGAAAGTCTCCCAGGATTTCTTGAGGAGGCACTCCAGCTTACGGTCCATAGAGTCTTTGAGCTGGGATGAATCATCAAATGGCAGTGTGGTTTTTCTGGCAACTTTTGTGATTTGAACATCAACCTTGGGAATGTCAGTCCATGGTTTGGAGATATTTGCATCAAATGGAAATCGACCCTTAAGCTCTGAAGGGACCGACAGACGTTTGTCAGGCAATTCCCACTCCTGAAGGATCAGGTTCTGAATGGTCTCATGAATGGGAAAAACCTTTGACTTTTTCGCCCTGAGACATCCAAACATTTCGTCCTGTATGGATTGTACAGTCTCTTCCTCCTCTAACCCCCCATAGTGTGCCTCACTGCCCCCAGCAATTCATCCATATCCTCGGAAGAGAAGTAATATTTCTTCTTTGCAGAATGGGGCCCAAGCGTTGAGACCGACTCCTCCTCGTCCAACTGTCCTTCTGAGAAAGAAGCTGGATGGCCCAATGAATCTGAGTCCTCAGTGATAGGCAGTTTACGTTTTTTCGGTGCTGGTTTTGGAATCTGGGTGAGAGCTGGGGCAGGAGCGGGGGCGGGAGCTGGGGTGGGCAGGGATGGAGAGAGGGAGGCAATGGAAGCCTGGATCTCCTGACATACGAGCCCTTTAATCTCCTCCAGGAATGATGGTCGCTCATCCCTGAGGACTTTATCCATGCAATATTGGCAAACCTTTTTTGTACGTGAAGGGGGAAGCTTGACTGCACATATAGGACACTTTCGGATCTTGGGGTTCTCCTTCGGTGCGGGCAATTTGTCCCCCTAAGGGGGGAAAAAAAAAAAATAAGGTATTCAGATAGCTGTCCCCAATGGAGGAGAACCACATACTGCTCAGACATACTGGATAGGGAATGTGGAGCAGACACACCGACTCTCCCCCCACCAATTACAGTACTCACTGCGCTGGGAATGGCGCTGGACTCTGCAGATGCAGGTGGGGAAGACTGTTCACTCTCCATTAGCAGGGAAGGTTTGGGTCTTACCTGGAGAAGTCTTCTGGCCGGGCACTCTTATAGTGCCGGGCCCTCAGCGTCACAAGCCTGATGCAGGCTGCTCCTCCCCCGGGGGTGAGAGTCCATCATGGGAAAGCCCGAGGCGCACCCAGAGCAGCCGCATCCTACGAGCGTGCGTTCCACAGTGGAACACACATGGGATTCCCGTGGTCAGGTCTGAATGCGTCACCGCGCACAGGCCCGGACCCGAAATTGGAAGTGACGGATGCGACACTTCCGGTTCGCGTTGGTGCCCAGAGATGCCGACTGAGAGGGAGGAGGAAGAACCAGGGAGCTCAGAGACCCGCGGTTCATACACCACTCTGCATATCCCGAAGGCGCAGGAGAGTGGGGATGGTCCCGAATCCAGAAGAGATGGGAGCAGCCATTGAGGAGGAGGAGGCAGAGCCACGACCCCAGCTGCCCGGCTAACAGTAACATGTAACTCTGATCACCGGCCATGGAGCACCGCAGGAGAACCTCTTCATGCCCTGATAGGGACAGGAAAAAACACTGGAGAGGAGGGCGGGGAGGGGCCTTTTAACCTCTGTGTTTCCTGACCCTATTAGGGTGGGGAGTCATCCTTCTGTTGTGCTGTCGTGGAGGGTGATTGGAGAAAGCTGTGATTAAAAATCATGGTTATTCCACAAAATATTGATTTCTGAACTCTTCCTGAGGTAAAACATTAGTATTGTTGTTTCTAAATGATTATAAACTTGTTTTCTTTGCATTATTTGAGGTCTGGGAAAACAAAAAAAATGCATTTTTTTGACCATTTCTCATTTTCAGAAAATAAATACAAAATATAATGCTTGGAAATTTGGAGACACGTCAGTGGTGTATAGAATAAAAGAACAATTTACATTTCACTCAAAAATATACCTATAACGAGAAAAATCAGAAAGACTGACAATTTGGAAGTGGTCTCTTACGTTTTGGCAGAGCTGTGTATGTATGAAAATATACATTATATATAAAATGTGTAAGGATAGACTAAATCATTGTATGAAAAATAGTAATGTGAATTATAAATATACAGAACACACTATATGAATGGATTGTAATGGCATAGCCGGTACAAAACATGGATAATTGACAAAATCAACGCCCGACCAAGAAGGCCCGATGTACAGAAAATATAACACATTGGTGTTCGAGACCTGACAGTCAACAACAGGTACACAAATTGCAAAGGGCGCACACCCAGGGAAAATGTGGTGAACATAAAAATGAGGGGGGTTGATGGTGAAAAATGAAGTATAGCAGCATGTCTCTCCGGTGATTGTATACCACATCATATCAGGTTAGCGATGCCCTGAATAAAGTGCTAGTGCCAAGCACAAGTCACACAATTGAAACTCTACAATTGCCAAAGACGAAAGAGAGGGAAAAAAAAACTTTATACGATAACCGTGTCTTAATGAGACCAAATAATCGATATTTTAGATACATATGTTAAGACCAACTAATTTCCTAAATTCAGAGAAAGAGGGAGTGTGCTACAGAATCTCTCACATATACGGCTATGTGCACACATTGCTTTCTTGTACGCATTTTTCCTTGCAGATTTTAATCAATAAAAGCAAGGAAAAAGCATCCCAGCAAAGTCTATGAGAATCGTGACTTGCTCTGCTTCTTTTTTCCTTGCAGATTTTGTTGCAGAAAAAAAAAAAAAGAAGCAGCATGTCAATTGTTTCTGCATTTTTATAATCCCCTGCAGAGCTTTATCACTAGTGGATTATACTGCAGCACTTTGCCTCACACACCATGTATACAGCACGGTACGTGAGGTTCTCTGTAGCGTAGTAACCTGAGGTCATCATTGTGACAAACCAGGGTTGCCATGGCAGCGATAGGGTCTCTCTGATAGTATTAGGCCTGTTTCACACATCCGGCAATTCGCCGGATGCCGGATCCGGCACAGATGCAGTACAGTTAGGGTACTTTCACACCTCCGGTTTTTCTTCTGCGGCACAATCCGGCACTTTGCAGGAAAATCGCAACCGGTTTTTTTTGCTGCCAGTTGCGATTTTCCTGCATAGACTTTAATTAGTGCCGCATTGTGCCGCATGGCCTTGCGTTCCATCCGGTTTTTGCCGCATGCGGCAGATTTAGCCGATGCGGTGGCCGGATGGAACGTTGCCTGGCACGTTTTTTCGTGCGGCAAAAAAAACCGCATCGCGCCGCATTCGGCCGATGCGGCGCATCTCTCAATGCATGCCTATGGCGGCCGGATGCGGCAAATACCGCATCCGGTCGCCGCATGCGGTTTTTGCCACTGCGCATGCTCAGTAGCATGCCGCAAGCGGCAAAAAACGGGCGGGCCGCATGGTAAAAACTTATGCAAAGGATGCAGTGTTTTCACCGCATCCGTTGCATAGCTTGCACAGCCGGATTGAGCCGCAGGGCTCAAGCCGGATGTGTGAAAGTAGCCTTACATTCACTTACAGTGGAAGGGCAACACCATGCACACAAATGTGCTTGTGCATGAAGAACACAACTGCATGGTGTCGCCACTGTAAATTAATGTACTGTACTGCATGCATGGAGGATCCAGCGATGTGCATTTTTTCAGCTGCTTTTTTCATTTGCACATAGAAAAGCAACATAGCTACATTTATATTACAAAAGGTATAGACAAAAAAAACAAACCAGGAATGTAAACGCAGAGTAGATAAATGAAGGCAAAAAAAAAAAAGTCACACCAGGGTTATAACCTATATCCTACAGTGTATGGAAGCATTCACAAAGTGTAGGTTCCAGTGGGATACATGGGCATCATGTGAACAAAGTAATAACAGTAGTGAAACAAATCCCGAATGGTGTGCAGCCCAGATACACAATTATTTGTACACTTCCCTATAACACCATATGGCAGATCAGTGTAGGACTGCAGTATTACCATATTCTACAGGCTGCATCACAAGGTGGAACATGCTTAGACACGACTAAACATGTCAGGGCGAAGCCAATCACAGGATTAGGGAGGCTATGCCCACTGCCACCGTATATAGACAAGTCACTATTCTATACTTAGGGTACTTTCACACTTGCGTTCAGCGCAGTTCGTCACTATGGAGAATAGCGCAGTCTGTTAACGCACTGCGCTATTCCCCATAGACTTGTATGGGCGACGCACTGTAACGCAAGTGTCAGCGTTGCATCCACTGGACGATGCAGCGTCGTTATTTTGACGCTGCGTCAGACGGAGCATGTAACTTTTTTTGAGCGGCGGAAACCTTTATTTTCTTTATTTTTCATTGTGCATGCTCTTTTTTTTTTTTTTTAAAAAAAAAATCAGAAACTTTATTTTGTTTCTCGGTGGCCGAATGTTCAGCTGAGCGCCCGACCGCCGGCATGTGAGAGCGCTCAGCTGAGCGGCCGGCGGCCAGGTGATCAGCTGATCGTTCACAATAGTCTGGTGCCAAAAAAACTGTAAAGAAGAAAAAAACAAACAAAAAAAAAAAAAAAACTTTTTGTACAATCCGTTGCATCTGTTGTGCCATTATATGCAACGCATCCGTTGCATCCGTCACACAACGCAAGCGTGAAACTAGCTTTACACAGAATACTGAGTAATAAGACTGAGCACAGACAACACAGCACAAAACAACTGGTCTGGAGAGATAAGATAACGGGTGCGTGAAATTGTGAGAGACACAAAGTAGCGATGGGCAGAAAACTGAAGACTTGGGTTGGGGCTACAAAGCCACTTCGCCTGTGATACCTGTTGGGATTGAAGCTCGTTAGGGGTTGCTGCTACATTTTGGAAAAATACAAGTGATCACATTGCTGCAGCGACAGTAATAAGATAAGCAAGCCACAACACGCTCAGCCGCATCAAATTATTGCAACCTGCTTGTTGCCGTCCCCACAGGTTGGAAATGCAATCCCATTCACTTGTATTGCGCAGAGTTGTAGTGGCAACGTATAGCCAGCTTTAGTGGTGGCTAGAGATGAGTGGACCTGTGAAAGTACGGTACGTGGCTTCAGTCAGACTTCAGATAACGTTCTGTTTAGGACCCAGACTGACCTGAACCCCAATGGAAGTCACTAATTGGGCAGTTCTGGTCTCAAGCCACATGCATCCAGCCATAAGCAGAATAAGGCTATGTGCCCACGCTGCGGAAAATGCGCGGATTTTGCCGCAGATTTCTCGCGGAAAAGCCGCGGATTTTCCAGAAATCTGCAGCACAGCTACTCCCCAGCCATTTCTATGGCATTTGGGAAGTGCTGTGCCCATGCTGCGGATTTTTCCGCAGCGTAAATCGTGCGGATTTTCGTGTGGAATAATCTGCAGCATGTCAATTATTGTTGCGGATTTCTCCGCAGGGTCCCATATACTTACCTGCCTCACCGGAGTCACTTTCTCCGTCCGATGTACAGGAGCGCGGTGAATCCAGGTACAGGAAGGAAGAGGTGGGCGGAGCCTGCACGAGCTCCGGTCATGTGACAGCCGGAGCTAGTTCAGGCCCGCCCACCTTCTCCTGAAGACGCTGAGAGAGTGACCTGGCTGCCGGAAAGCGAGGTGCTGCATGATGGAGGTAAGTATGAACTCCCCCGATCACTGCAGCACTTGTTCTGCATTGAGGATGCAGTGCCGAAGCCATGGTACTGTATCCTCAATGCAGAAAGCCCGCACCATATCCGCACGACATTCCGCAGCATGGAAACAGACAAAAGTTGTGGAGCTGTTTCCTGGGAGCTCCTGCGAAATGTCCTGCGGATATATCCGCAGGACACTGTCCCCGTGGGCACATAGCCTTATTCCAGGGACAGGTGGGAGGGGGTGCTGCACACTACATCTGATCTTTTTGGGGTGCACACTACATCTGATCATGGTGTCGTTACCCCCAGCGTGAGCCCATCAAACCCTGCAAGTGGCTCGCTCTGGGCTGAGCACTGTGCGTACCCGGGCATAGTGATGCTCACACAAGTGGTTTGCATGTTTTTGTTTTTTGTAAAGTACGTGTTTGGTACAAACACCGAGCCCTAAGTTTACTCATCTCTAGTTGTGGCGAAGTTGCCGAGTAGCCCAAGCCTTGGGGGAACAGTTACACTAGATGATTAAAACAAAAAACACAAATTATCCAAATATTGGCCATTCTAAACAGGCTGCAAATCTCCCAAAGAATGAGCAATATGCTTATTAGTCAGGTCAAATTATTTTAAAGGGAACCTGTCACCGTTTTTTTTCCCCTATACGCTGTGGCCACCACCACCGGGGCTCTTATATACAGCATTCTAACATGCTGTATATAAGAGCCCAGGTCGCTGTGAGAACAAACACTTTATAATACTTACCCAACGGTCGCTCCGGTGCACAACGGTCGGATGAATGGCGCTGTTCTCCGGGACCGGCGCCTCCCCTTTCGGCCATCTTGGTCTTCCTTATTCTGAAGCTGCGGTGCATGACGTGTCTACGTCATACACACACACACAGTCATTGAGGTCCTGGCAAGGCGCACTTTGATCTGCCCTGCTCAGGATCAGCGAGTGTGTATGACAGACATCATGCACTGCGGCTTCAGAATAAGGAAGACCAAGATGGCCGAAAGAGGAGGTGCCGGTCCTGGAAAACGGCAGCACCCATCCGACCATTGTGCACCGGAGCGTCCTTCTAAGTATTATAAAGTGTTTTTATGTTATACCCCCGGCATGGGCTCTTATATACAGCATGTTAGAATGCTGTATATAAGAGCCAGTGGTGGTGGCTGCAGCTTATAGGCCCCAAATCTGCTGACAGGTTCCCTTTAACTTTGCTTAAAAGTCATCACTCTCGGCAGCAAATTATCCTTTGTGAACAGTGTGTGCTGCCGAGAACAATGATATGCTATGTACACAAAACGATTGTTCTTTGGGCATGGAAATGAGACCAACCTCTCTAACCAGGTAAATATGAATGCCCGCTGATCTGTTTGCATGTAGCCAATTGGCAGTTCACAGCCACAGGTCGGCCTGAGTAAACACAGCCTTTATAGTCAGACAGATTGAGCCCTCCACACTCAAATATAAGTTGGAACAGGTGATGGATGGATATATGATAGAGATAGCACAAGTGAGCAATCCCCAGATATATTAGGCAACAGGACAGAACACCAGTCACCCCTCGAAGAAGCATAAGGCGAAACGCTCAGGAACTGTGTAATGGGTAATGACTATGACTGCACGTTATAGCTCCCAGTATCTCATGACATTTGGACCCACAGGGACATTTTGATGCTGAACCCCAATAATATATAGTTGACCATAGTATATGCGATATATGTAGTTTCTTAAGAAGTATTGGATGTTTTATAGACTTTGTTTAGTCTCTGGTTACTGCATTATATGGTATGGAAATACTGCTCCCGATATATTCCCTGGTGGAGAGGGGGACAGCTGAGCCATAGGACCACTGCTATAGCCTGCCCCAATACTGCACACTTCAGCAGCTGGTCACTTCTATGGGAGACAATCTGCAGTATAAGGCCCTGTGCATGGCTAATACCCGGCAGGAATCAGCCGATTGCCGGAGGGCCAGAGGTCACCCATCTGATGCCAGGTCCCAGCTGACCCTAGAACAATGTCTGACCTCTGACATGGACACAGCTGTGCACTTCCCATAGCTGGGATTCGGTCTGGAAGTTTTCTTCCATAAAGACAATCCACACAGTGCGGTTTTTGTAGCAAAGGTGATCCATCACTGTGTTCTCAGATTGGAGATTTTGACCACTCCATGGAGATTACTGCGGTGCAGTCAGGACTTAGATCCCGCCCACAGTGGGGTCACCTGTAGTCAGGGTGCCCGTATCACACCCTCCGCCCACCACTAGCCTCATGGCCCCAGGGTAGACAGGGAACCACGTGACTAACACTCTTCACAGTGACGTCCACGTGTGAGCGGCGGAGACAGAGCCCCCGCTACAGGCGCCTCACCACAAAGCCACCCGGCAGCTGCTCCCGCCCCGGCTCAGTGCAGCACGCTCCCTCCTCCGCTCACCTTCTTCTTCAGCTCCTGATCCACTTTCAGCAGGGAGGACATGATGCGTCCGGACGAGATCTGCCTCACTTACAACACCGGCTCGTGCACCACGGCTCCGGAAGTGACGTTTTACTTTGCGCGCCGTCAGCAAACGTGACAGGGGTGGGTGGGAGAGGAATTAGCCAATCAACCGCCTGAGCCTGTCATTGTTTGGCCAATCAGAATGAAGAGCCGGATGCAGAGGCCGGACGTGTCCTGCGGACCTGTCACTCACATCCCCCCATGTGTTTGTCTCGTGTTACATTGTCTGCAGATCACAGCCCGGCCCGCTACAGACGGACCTGATCACACCAGACGCCTCCACCTCTGTGTGCGCTGACATCCGTCTACCATCCGTCCACATACATATGCATTGTAATTGTGCAATGATCAGTGTCCTCAACCCAGTGGCGTAACTAGAGTATGATGGGCCCCAGTGCAATGTTCGGACCTGGGCCCCCCTCTACGTACACCGACACTTGGTGTATGGGATAATGATGCTGACACTTGGCTCTTTCCCTCAGCACCCAGCTTCCCTATGTTCTGATATCCATCTTGTCATCGGCACCCAGTTTTCCCATGCTCTGCTATATGCACATCAGAGCATGGGAAAGCTGGGTGCTGAGAGATGTATAGCAGAGCATGGGAAAGCTGGGTGCTGAGAGATGTATATCAGAGCATGGGAAAGCTGGGTGCTGAGAGATGTATAGCAGAGCATGGGAAAGCTGGGTGCTGAGAGATGTATAGCAGAGCATGGGAAAGCTGGGTGCTGAGAGAAGATGTATAGCAGAGCATGGGAAAGCTGGGTGCTGAGAGATGTATAGCAGAGCATGGGAAAGCTGGGTGCTGAGAGATGTATAGCAGAGCATGGGAAAGCTGGGTGCTGAGAGATGCACATCAGAGCATGGGAAAGCTGGGTGCTGAGAGATGTATATCAGAGCATGGGGAAGCTGGGTGCTGAGAGATGCACATCAGAGCATGGGAAAGCTGGGTGCTGAGAGATGTATATCAGAGCATGGGAAAGCTGGGTGCTGAGAGATGTATATCAGAGCATGGGAAAGCTGGGTGCTGAGAGATGTATAGCAGAGCATGGGGAAGCTGGGTGCTGAGAGATGCACATCAGAGCATGGGAAAGCTGGGTGCTGAGAGATGAGCCCTTTTCCCTCAGCACAAAACGTTCCCATCTCCTGCTTGTATCTTTGTCCCCCCTCGTATATAGTTCTCCAAATACTATAATGGCCCACACATAGCCTTCCATATAGTATAAAGGGTATATATATATATATATATATATATATACAGTACCTTGCAAAAGTATTCGGCCCCCTTGAATTTTTCAACATTTTCCCACATTTCAGGCTTCAAACATAAAGATAAAAATGTTAATGTTATGGTGAAGAATCAAGAATAAGTGGGACACAATTGTGAAGTTGAACGAAATTTTTTTGCTTATTTTAACTTTTGTAAAAAAAGAATAAACTGAAAAGTGGGGCATGCAATATTTTACAGCCCCTTTACTTTCAGTGCAGCAAACTCACTCCAGAAGTTCATTGAGGATCTCTGAATGATCCAATGTTGTCCTAAATGACTGATGATAATAAATATAAGCCACCTATGTGTAATCAAGTCTCCGTATATAGGCACCTGCTCTGTGATAGTCTCAGTGTTTTGTTTCAAGCATAGAGACCATCATGAAGACCAAGGAACACAACAGGCAGGTCCGTGATACTGTTGTGGAGGAGTTTAAAGCTGAATTTGGTTACAAAAAGATTTCCACAACTTTAAACATCCCAAGAAGCACTGTGCAAGGGATCATTTTAAAATGGAAGGAGAATCATACCACTGCTAATCTACCAAGACCCGGCCATCCCTCAAAAATTCATCTCAAACAAGGAGAAGACTGACCAGAGATGCAGCCAAGAGGCCCATGATCACTCTGGATGAACTGCAGAGATCTTCAGCTGAGGTGGGAGAGTCTGTCCATAGTACAACAATCAGTCGTACACTGCACAAATCTGGCCTTTATGGAAGAGTGGCAAGGAGAAAGCCATTTCTCAAAGATATCCATAAAAAGTGTTGTTTAAAGTTTGCCACAAGCCACCTGGGAGACACACCAAACATGTGGAAGAAGGTGCACTGGTCAGATGAAACCAAAATCGAACTATTTGGGCACAATACCAAATGATATGTTTGGTGTAAAAGCAACACAGCTCATCACCCTGAACACACCATCCCCACTGTCAAACATGGTGGTGGCAGCATCATGGTTTGGGCCTGCTTTTCTTCAGCAGGGACAGGGAAGATGGTTAAAATTGATGGGAAGATGGATTGAGCCAAATACAGGACCATTCTTGAAGAAAACCTGTTGGAGTCTGCAAAAGAAATGAGACTGGGATGGAGATTTGTCTTTCAACAAGACAATGATCCAAAACATAAAGCAAAATCTACAATGGAATGGTTCACCAATAAATGTATCCAGGTGTTAGAATGGCCAAGTCAAGGTCCAGACCTGAATCCAATCGAGAATCTGTGGAAAGAGCTGAAAACTGCTGTTCACAAACGCTCTCCATCCAACCTCACTCAGGTCCAGCTATTTGCAAAGGAAGAATGGGCAAGAATTTCAGTCTCTAGATGTGCAAAACTGATAGACACATACCCCAAGCGACTGTCAGCTGTAATCGCAGCAAAAGGTGGCGCTACAAAGTATTAACTTAAAGGGGACGAATAATATTGCATGCTCCAATTTTCAGTTTATTATTTTTTATAAAAGTTTAAATTAAGTAATACATTTTGTTCAACTTCACAATTGTGTCCCACTTGTTGTTGATTCTTCACCATAAAATGTAAATATTTTATCTTCATGTTTGAAGCCCGAAATGTAGGAAAAGGTTGAAAAATTCAAAGGGGCCGAATACTTTCGCAAGGCACTGTGTGTATATATATTATATACATATTTTTTTGTACAGGTTGCTGCAGCATGTCTATTGCTCCATCTTCATTTTGTTCTTTCTTGCATATGCTGGTAGTATGTGTAACGCTGTGTCCCTTCACTCCTTGTCTTCCTGCGGGGACATGCTCTGAGTCACCGCCAGTGCCGGGTCCCTCCGCGCTGCCCGGCGTTCCTGCCTCTGCTCCATGTGGGTTCTCCCCCAACACCTCTCGGAGGCTGTGTACGTGTCACGGTATCATCGGGAGAGCTCCTAGGGAGTGTGTGTGCGCTGCTGCCCCTCTCTTATAGGGCCAGCGCGCCATTCCCAGGAAGTGTCTCTCAGCCTATTGTTGAGAGGCACTGGGTATCTAGGGCAATCTCACACTAGGGGAATGGCCTGTTCAACACCATAGTTCTTGTTAGTTTACTCTGTCTCGTCAGTTGTCAGGTTACCAGTCCCGTCCTGTATTCTGGTCCTGTCCTGCCCGTTCCTGGTTCCCAGCACGTTTAGCCTGTTGGCTCCTGGGGCCAGCCTGTCCTATACCTGATTCAAAGCCCATTCATCTTGTTGGCTCCTGGGGCCAGCCTGTCCTGTCCCGCACCTGGTTCCCCGCACATTCAGCCTGTTGGCTTCTGGGGCCAGCCTGTCCTGTTCTGTACTTTGTTCCCAGCCCGTTCAGCCTGCTGGCTCCTGGGGCCAGCCTGTCCTGTCTCGTACCTGCTTCCCAGCCCGTTCAGCTTGTTGGCTCCAGGGGCCAGCCTGTCCTGTCTCGTACCTGGTTCCCAGCCTGTTCAGCCTGTTGGCTCCTGGGTCCAGCCCATCCTGTCCTGTACCTGGTTTCCTGCCTGTTGGCACCTCGGTCAAGCCAGTCCTGCCTGTACCTGGCTACCAACCTGTCCTGCCTGTTGGCACCTAGTTCCAGTCCTGTCCCTGCCCATACCAAGCTACCAGCCCATCCTGCCTGTTGGCACCTGGTCCCAGTCACGTCCTGCCTGTCCTTAGACTCTGTTGGTACTAGAGACTATGTATGCCCATCCGGCCCTGGCCGTGCCATCTGCCTTGTTAGTGACTTTGCCTGTCCGGCCTGCCTGTTGGTGCTAGAGACTCTGCCTGTCCGTCCTGCTTGTGCCATCTCTCTTGAACAACCCTGATGGTCCTTGTCTGCAGTTGAGACTCTGTCCTGCCTGCTCCTGTGTCCGCCTCTGTCCTGGGGGTCAGCTGCCACAGTCCCGGTCCTCTACCCCATGTTAGAGTAGGCCCGGGTCACCTTCTGGTCCAGTGAGCCACTTCTGCTAGCCGCAGTACCACCACCCGGCTGCAAGCGTGACAGTATGTTTCACTATGGTTTGCTAAATATTTTTTACTTGCATATGTCTCTCTTTTGGCATCATATGAGTTGACTGCACTAGGTATTCAGACATTATCACTCATGGGCATTGTTTTTCATATTATCATATAATTCATATTGTTATTTTTATAACTTGGTATTTTACATTCCCTGAGTGCATTTGTAACATTTAATTCATATGATTTATAAGTGCATAGACCATGTATCATAAATTTAATATACCAGTATGTTATATCAGCTTATAAGAAATGATTGTTGTGGAGCTTCCGTTTAATTGGCAGTAGAAAAGGTGGGGGGCTTAAGGGGAACCTGTCACCTACTCACCTGCGGGGTGGTCCGATTTGTCCTGATCCGATGGGCGTTGCTGGCCTCGGTCTGGCGCTCCTCTATCCTTGTGATTGCTGCACACTTCTCTCTGCCATGCTGAGGGCAGAGTAAAGTATTGTAGTGCGCATGCGCTGGTGTTTTTTGACCTTTCCGTGCACTTGCGCATTACAGTACTTTGCGCTGCCTTCAGCATGGCAGAGAGAAGTGCAGGAGCGCAATGGAAGTCACTGTGTGGATGACATAGGACGCGTCAGCCACACGAAGCAGGAAGGAGGACAGCGATCGTGAGGATAGAGGAAGCGCCAGGTCAAGATCAGTGATGCCCATCGGACCGGACTGGATTGGATCGCCTCCCAGGTGAGTGACAGGTTCCCTTTAAGCTTATCATAGCTTTTGAACCCAGTCTATCCCATAACACTACAGTAATTGGGTTTTTAATTGTTTTTAATATGTATGACCTTTTCTTGGCTAACGTGTTAATTAATAAATATTTCCTTATTCATATTGACTTGGTGATCACCTATTTTTGCATACTACTTTTTTCCTTTCATATTTACATCACCAGAGCCACCATCAGTACATGAATACATCACCAGAGCAACAATCAGTGCAAGAATACATCACAAGAACCAATACTGGTATATAAAAACACCACCAGGACCACAATTGGCACATGAATAAAACACCAGAACCATCATCAGTACATGATCACAACAACATAACCACTATCACTACATGAATATATATCATCCCAGTAACTGTTAGATGGTTGGGATAATGTGCACCTGAGCTATCCTTCAAGCTAGGGATCCCTAGGCTAATCCCTTTCCCCAAGATTGCACCTGACGGTGGGGATGCCTGGGTCTCATACCTTGCCAAGCCCCTTAAATGACTTACCAAGATGTCCTCCCTCCACCCCTCAAGGGAGTGAGGGGGCAGAAGAGCAAGGAAACATACAGGGAAATCAGGCAAAGCAACAAAATAAACAAGGGCGCCAAAATCTTCTCCAGATGGTAGCTTAGGTCCTGCTAAAGGAACAACATTTCTGCTTAATAGAAACAAACTCCTCCACCGTGGTCAGAATAGATATTCTATATCCAGCATGAAATAAAGCCCGGGAAGGGTAAATATAATGGATAGTGAAGGTAATCATAAGCTACAGCTGGGATAAGTGCTAAGAGAATTCTCAGTCAGCAGTGAAGGAACCCTTAACCATTTCAGCATACAAAGGAAAGTACATCGGCAAGACAACAGTCAAATGAGCACAACAGAAGATCCGCGATCAATTAAACACTGAGACTTCCTGACCCCAGGTTCCACAGAAGTAACGTCAGGATATGGAACACTCATTACAGTATCCCCCTTCTATGAGGAGCCTGCAGACCCTCAGGACCAGGTTTATTCTGATGAAATGCATGGAAGAAAAGTATCAACTGTGAGGTAGCGACCACCAATGTGGTAAATGGTCGCTATATGTCACAGTGGAGAAGGTACCGGCGATATCTAAACAGAAGAGGTTGCTATGGGACTTTTAGTCCACAAAGGCTTCTTGCTACATATAAGGGTCAGGTTCCCTTTAATAATCCGAGGGTGCTGTGCAGGGCTGAGAATCACAGACCTCCACCTGTGGGTGTGGCCAGCTTGATTTAGGAGACTGGCAGTGTGTGTTCAACAGAGGGAGAGCAACCTGTGTGGAGCCTGAGCACAGGGCTCCGATATTAAGTCTGAGTCGAGACTGAGGTGAGTGCAGCCAGACCAGGGCTGAAGGGCCGAACCTCTCCTGGAGGAGACACAGACCCAGTGGTTTGAAGAGGGCCCTGGGGTCGAGAAGGAACCTCAGCCAAGAGGTGTCGCTACCAGGTGCCAGAGAGTGGGGAAGTGGTTAAACTTCCACTATGAACTTGTAATAGAGTCTGCTCTGTAAGCTGCAGAGCAGGAAGCCTGGAAAAGCTCCAGGCCTGCGTGGAGCGATTATAAGTCTGTGGACCCTCCTGGAACAGCCGAACGGGGCTTCGTAAGACCGTCTCCTACGGCAAGGGGTGCCTGTGTGACGGGGACCCATATGGACGGTGCATACCCCGGCTGTGTTCCGGGTGATTTTACCTGTACAGCGAGGACAATAAAGCTGTTTGGATCGGACTATTTGAGTCACTGCGTCTTTGTAGTCCTGGGGGACCCCCACCCCGCTACATTATGGTGGAGAATGCGGGCATCGCGGTCTGGTTGCTAGGGGCAACGCAGCCTGGTTGCTAAGGGCAACGGCCTAGGACATATTGCTGTGGATTGGCGGGTCCACGAAAATCGTGTCGGCGCACTCAAACAGCTGGCGGTGGATCAGCGGGTCCACGAAAATTTTTGTCCGCACTCAAGCAGCTGGCGGTGACTCAGTGGGTCTGCAGGGTTCTGTGCTGCAGTGGCGAGAGACCCGTGACTGGGAGGTTCCAGGCCAGCCGGAATTGTGAGGCCCTGCTTGGTGAGCAGTGATACACCACAGGCTGGAGACCCTGGTTGTACGGGCAGTACAACCCGGAAAGGTTAGTGGTTCTCTAACCCCCCCCTGTCTTTGACCACCGGGTATTACCCATTGAAGCGCCCCTCCTGTTCCTCTTCTCGTTGCAGCATGGAGGAGCTCCTGAATCAGCTGCTACAGAGTCAGCAGCATCAACAGCATGTGCCAGGAGGTCCAGCGACAGCAGTGGGGGCTGAAAGCCAAAAAGAGGGAATGGTCCCTGCGGACATTGTGGAACAGCATGAGCTGTCAGAGTGTAGCGATGTCGCAGCCATAAACCAGTTTGAGCGTTCCCTTCGGGGGCCAGTATGGACACTGGGTGCCCAGGGAGATAAGGGCGAACGGTGTGAACTGGGGGCTAAGGACATTGCATGGAAACCCCAAAAGGGGGCGGAGTCCAAAAAAGGGGTGGAGCATTCAAAATCCGAACAGAGGGACTATAGCAAGGGGAAATGGGATTCGCCTTACCTATGTCCTACCTGCGGTATAGGCTATCCATCCGATGTGAGGCCACAGAAGTGCTCTGTGGACTTGAATGGGCTAAGTGTGTCTGGTCTGTTAGACCCAGGTTAGCCAGTTGACTTTAGTGAGACCCATGTCCGCTCTCCATTTGATGGTGGGTAGGACAATAGAAGGACGTTGTGTGCATGGGACCACTAAAGAATATCCTCTGGCCAGGGTGATGATTCAGACGGCCAAACGTATGGGGCGCCCTGATGTGGGTGTAGCTCCAGATCTGCTATGTCCGGTTATCATAGGACAGGACTTTGAGTTCTTTCGGGACTTATGGAAGACAGAGGCCGGGACCGATTGCACAGGAATCAGTCGGCTCCCGCCTACGGAAGCATCTTTTCCGCAGGAGGTTATACAGGTTCCTGGTGGGACATTGAGGTACACGGAGGAGGAGGTACCTCCACGTAAGGACAGTCCTAAGTTAGGGGTGACCAAAGATAATGGGGGACATGCCCAACTTAGTGACATGACCGTTAAAGTAACAAATGATAGTGTGACAGTTAAAAACGGGAAAGCTCCAGACAAGGGGTCCGACACCTGGTTAAGTGGGGACATGGTAGTCCCGAACACCAGGGGAAGTGACGACGACTCCAGAATCGACACTGACATTACTAAAGAGACAAATGAGAACAATGACATACCGATGAGAAAAACGGGGAAATCCTCCTCCCGTCGCCGAAGGCGCAATAGGCGCAGAAGGGCGGAGCTAGCTACAACCTCCGAAAATATGGACCAGGTGGAGACAGTATCGTGTATTTCTGCCCACAGTGCGGATTCCCTTCTAGAATCTGAGTGGGCAGAGAAGGTTGAGAAAGGCACGTTACCGATAGTAACCGCTAATGCAGAGTCAGACAGCCAAATCATGCAAAAGAAAGATGTGGCTGTGCTGGAACTGACACATTGTAACAACAGAATTCACCAGGGTGAAATTGCAGGGAAAGCACCGACCAAAGAAGTAATGGCGGTGTCTTCTATAATTTCCAAGTATGAAGCTGATGGTCTGTCGGATGAAAGCGCTGTAGGAGATGACATACTACAGAGTAATCTAGAAGAAGTAATCCTAGACAGTGTTGGTGGAGTACAAATCCACAAAGGTCCTGGTGAGTGGACCGATAAGCTACCCAGTGCCGAGGTGCTGAATGTTGAAAATGGTGCCAAGGTTCTAAGAAGAACAGAGTACCATGCTGAAGGGCGTGACACCCTGGTAGAAGGGGATGCTGTAAATACCCAAGAGGAGGGTGACACTGCAGAGACCCAAGAGGAAGTTGGAGGGCATGCAGTGAAGTCCCAAGACCCGGCTGGTGCTGTAAAAGTGGAAAGAGCCTCTGAGGAAGAGGTGGAGATCGGACGTAAGATCTCATCAGGAGCTGAGAACCTGACTGACTCAGTGGGTAAGACCAAGATTGAAGACAAGGCGATTGGCTCAGCTAAGAGCCTGAAACCCGAGGCGTGTGTACATCAACAGGTGAAGCCTTTGATGGAGAATATGGAGGAAGACAAGAGACCTCAGGAACAGTCTAGTGTCCTTGACAGTGAAGGAAGCAGACCAGTCTTCAAGTGCCGAATAAACGTGCCGGAAGACTTAAGAGAAACTTGTGCCAGTGAGAAGGTGCATGAGAGATTCCAGAAGGCAGTAGGCGCCTATAAAGTGTATTTTGCCGCAGAGACTAATCGGTTGGTGGTGTGCTCGTTTAGTGACGTCACAAAGAAGCGAGTGGCCCTCCTAAGTGACATGCACCTCCGGTGTCTTCGTACGAAGTGGCTCATCACTGCCAAGAAGGGTGAAGACGCCAGACGCTTAGCGCATCTGACCACAGGGTTTCAGGAAGTGGTGGTTATGAAGACAACATTGATCGGGCTGGCATTGAGAGCGCTAAGAAATAACATTAAGCAAGCCAGGGAGGTTCCAGGGGTTACAGCTGTACACTTAGAAAAAGACAGCGGAACCTTCCGTATCTATGGGAACACTACAGAAGCGGTGAAGACAGCTCGACGGTTATTGGAGTTTGTTGAAGAGCGCATTCAAATGCCCAAAGAGATGGTTATGGGGCTTATTGGACGACATGGAAGAGCTATGCAGGAGATGGTTGATAAGACCGGCGTGACGAGAGTAAGAATTGATATTCATAATGAAGCCAGGATACCCTGTGAAGTCGGTATGGTTCCCTGTGCCATTGCGGGAACGACGGAGTGTATTGCAGATATACGAGTCCTCCTAGAATACCGCCTAGGATACTTGGAAGACCTAAAAAATTTGAATTTAGAAAGAAAGAGAATTGCGAACCAACTCCGCCAGGTTGGTTTGGGAGGGTGACCATATAGGGGCGAGGGCCCAGAAGAGAAAGGTAGCCCGCTCGATGAACGGGTTACCTCAGAGAGCGAAAGAAAGTCTGTTGATAAAATGAGCCGGGGTCACAGAGGACCCGGATATTTGTCGGGCTATAGTATGGACTCTGAAGGGTCTCCGTCCTGCGAGACACAGTCCGAAGGACCGAATGAAAGGAGTGCTGCAGCGTTCGTCAAAGACGCTGACAAGAAAGTACGCTATCCGAGACCCAGACGAAGAGGCCCGGGAAGAAGAGCCCCCGAGAGATCTGTGAACGGCTTCTATCATCTCCCCGCGGAGGCCCCTCGATAGTGAGGCCCCTAGTGGTCAGGTTAGCTCAGGGACTGACAGGACGATGGTGCCAGCTAAGGGAGAATCTCCCTCTTGCTCAGACCTTGGACGACAGCCTTGGAGGGATGGGTCTGGCCAGGGACCGTGTCTGAGAAGTGGGTTTCCTGTGCAGGGTCTGGTGGGAACGGACGCTCGAGGGTTTCCTGAAGGGCCCTCTTGCCTGGTAGCGCATGGTGGCCCTGGTGCCCTGTCTCGGGGCCCCTGTAGGGTGTCGAGTGTTCAACCCTACAAGTTTGAACAGAGGGGGGGGGTATGTGAGGTAACGACCACCAATGTGGTAAATGGTCGCTATATGTCACAGTGGAGAAGGTACCGGCGATATCTAAATGGAAGAGGTTGCTATGGGACTTGTAGTCCACAAAGGCTTCTTGCTACATATAAGGGTCAGGTTCCCTTTAATAATCCGAGGGTGCTGTGCAGGGCTGAGAATCACAGACCTCCACCTGTGGGTGTGGCCAGCTTGATTTAGGAGACTGGCAGTGTGTGTTCAACAGAGTGAGAGCAGAGCCGAGAGCTCTGGATGGAGCAACCTGTGTGGAGGCTGAGCACAGGGCTCCGATATTAAGTCTGAGTCGAGACTGAGGTGAGTGCAGCCAGACCAGGGCTGTAGGGCCGAACCTCTCCTGGAGGAGACACAGACCCAGTGGTCTGAAGAGGGCCCTGGGGCCGAGAAGGAACCTCAGCCAAGAGGTGTCTGCTACCAGGTGCCAGAGAGTGGGGAAGTGGTTAAACTTCCACTATGAACTTGTAATAGAGTCTGCTCTGTAAGCTGCAGAGCAGGAAGCCTGGAAAAGCTCCAGGCCTGCGTGGAGCGATTATAAGTCTGTGGACCCTCCTGGAACAGCCGAACGGGGCTTCGTAAGACCGTCTCCTACGGCAAGGGGTGCCTGTGTGACGGGGACCCATAAGGACGGTGCATACCCCGGCTGTGTTCCGGGTGATTTTACCTTTACAGCGAGGACAATAAAGCTGTTTGGATAGGACTATTTGAGTCACTGCGTCTTTGTAGTCCTGGGGGACCCCCACCCCGCTACACAACCTACTGGCATTAACTTCCAATACAGGTATTCACATCCTTTCCTCAGGACTATAACCCCTACAGTGCATCAAATATTGGAGAGAACGGCGAACAAAGCAAGAATTCACGTGAAGCTCTAAATGACCAGAAACAATAACTGGAGGTGATAAGGCTGACGGCTCAGAAAATGCAACATATTTCTTGAGCAATGATGTCACGCTCCCGATGCCTCGGCACCGCTCCTTACCCGCTGATCCGGTCGCACCATCCCGGCACTGCTCCGTACCCACTGATCCGGCCTCACCGTCATTGCACTGCTCCTTAACCACTGATCCAGTCCACGTGTCCACCGGTCATGGCTGCCGCTCACGCTCGTGCTCTCCTGTGTCCTGCTCCTGGTCTTATAAGTCTGACTCTGAGTCTTAGCCACATGGTTCTGTATAGGAGCAGGCCGCGCCCACTCTCCTGGTCTTATAGGCCCAGCACACCTGCAGCAGGAAATGACATAAGGCTGTGCTGGGTATATAAGACTGGCTTTTCCATGTGGGCGGCGCCTGATCAACGTGTCTTGAAGCCTTGTCTTTTGAGCTAGGTCCTCAGGTTCCCTTGTACTGTGTCCTGTTACCTGTACCAGCATTCTGTACCGTCTTAAAGAACTACGTGACCCTGGTGACCTGGTTATACCTGTCCTTGCCACGCCAGTGCTCCGGCTGCCGTGTACCCTGCCCTCCGGTGGGGTGCATGGTCCAGTGGATCCACCTCCTGGGCCTACCAGTCCTCCCTGCCCTGACAGATTGATCAGGCCATGGATCCCGCTGGAGCACAAACGTCTGAGCTGGCTGAACTACGCCAGGAACTGGTGCAATAGCGTGAAACCTTACACCGCATACTGAAGTTCCTGACGTCTGTGGACCACCGGTTGTACACATTACAGACCGCCGCCTCGTCTCAGTCCACGCAGCAAACTGTGTCTGGGTCCGAACCTGTTGTCTCCGCAGCCTCGCAACTTCGCCTCGCTGCTCCGCCTCGGTATGATGGGGACCCCAAGAACTGCCGGGGGGTTTTGAACCAGTGCTCGCTGCACTTCAAATTACTCCCGCACCTCTTTGCTTCCGACCAAGCCAAGATAGCCTTTGTGATGTCCCACCTGGAAGGCGAGGCGTTGGACTGGATAAATCTGTTGTGGGACAACGAGGATCCGGTGACGACCAACATCCGGGAATTCCTTCAGGCTTTTCGAAGTACCTTTGATGAACCGGGACGCACTACCGCGGTTACCTTCTCGCTCCTCCGGCTACGCCAAGGAACCCTGACGGTGGGCCAGTACGCCATCCAGTTCCGCACGCTTGCTTCCGAGTTAGGCTGGAACAACGAGGCATTGACGGCAGCCTTTTGGGAGGGCCTGTCGGGCCGCATTAAGGACGAATTAGCCGGTCGTGACGTTCCCCGTACTTTGGACGCTCTGATATCCCTAGCCACCCGGATTGATCTCCGTTTTCAGGAACGGACCAAGGAGGTATCCCGGGAGAAGCGACCAGTCCGTCACGCCTTTGTCCTGCAGAGGTCTACCGTTCCCCCGCCATTGCCTTCCTGTGATTCAACTCCCGAACCTATGCAAATAGACCGGTTGAGCCAAGCCGAGCAACGCCGTGTACAGCGGCTCGCCCGGGGCCTGTGTTTCTATTGTGGAAGTGGTTCACATCTGCTCCGCTCTTGCCCTGAGAGGCCAGGAAGACCCCAAGTCCAAGGGATGGTGGGAACCGCCACCCTTGGTACCGGAATCCCCTCAGTCCCGGTTACACAAACTGTCCAGGTAACGACTGAGAAGACCCGGTTCACGGCAGAGGCTCACATTGATTCGGGAGCAGCGGGTAATTTCATTCTACAAGCTACAGTGGACCGTTATCGAATACCGGTCATCCCGCTTGCTAAACCCCTTTGGTTCGCCTCCGTGGACGGAAAACCGCTATACGAACCCGTCCGGTACACCACCGAAGCCGTGAGAATCTGTGTTGGTGCCCTGCACACTGAGACTATTGCTTTGTACGTCATCCCGAGAATGACTCCTGCGCTCCTGCTGGGTCTGCCCTGGCTACAACTGCATGACCCTGACATCAGTTGGTGCTCTGGCGCAATCACTCGTAGGAGTCCGTTGTGCCAGGATACCTGTCTACAGCCTGTTCCTCGGTCCCTGTCACCTGGGCCTGTCATGTCACAACAGGAGGAAGAAGTGACGACGCAGTCCAGCGTCGTACCACAACTCCTGTCTCTTGTACCTGTGGTGCCACCAGAACAAGAAGAGGAGACGACGCAGTCCAGCGTCGTACCACAACTCCTGTTGCCTGAGTCCTTGGTACCACCGGGCCCTGAAGAAGAAACGACGCAGTCTAGCGTCACTCCACCGTCCCTGGCTATTGAGACTTCGATGTCACCGGCTACTGAGGATGAGACAATGTCCTGTACCCAGTCCGAGACGCCCGATCCGGTCGTCCAAGACTCCAGTCCTGCTTCTGACTGTCCTCCCCTTTCCGTTGCCTCCGTTGCCGCTGACTTGGGTTCTCCGATACGGGACATAGTGGCCATGAAAACGGTCCGGGGTAAGCAGTCCTTCCTGGTCGATTGGGTGGATTGCGGTCCTGAGGCCCGGTCCTGGTTGTCCCGGAAGTACGTTGCTGACCCTTTTCGGCGCGCCTACATGTCCCGGCCGTGGGGAGGGGGGCATAAAGGGGGGGGGGTACTGTCACGCTCCCTATGCCTCGGCACCGCTCCTTACCCGCTGATCCGGTCGCACCATCCCGGCACCGCTCCGTACCCACTGATCCGGCCTCACCGTCATTGCACTGCTCCTTAACCACTGATCCAGTCCACGTGTCCACCGGTCATGGCTGCCGCTCACGCTCGTGCTCTCCTGTGTCCTGCTCCTGGTCTTATGAGTCTGACTCTGAGTCTTAGCCACATGGTTCTGTATAGGACCAGGCCGCGCCCACTCTCCTGGTCTTATAGGCCCAGCACACCTGCAGCAGGAAATGACATGAGGCTGTGCTGGGTATATAAGACTGGCTTTTCCATGTGGGCGGCGCCTGATCAACGTGTCTTGAAGCCTTGTCTTTTGAGCTAGGTCCTCAGGTCCCCTTGTACTGTGTCCTGTTACCTGTACCAGCATTCTGTACCGTCTTAAAGAACTCTGTGACCCTGGTGACCTGGTTATACCTGTCCTTGCCACGCCAGTGCTCCGGCTGCCGTGTACACTGCCCTCCGGTGGGGTGCATGGTCCAGTGGATCCACCTCCTGGGCCTACCAGTCCTCCCTGCCCTGACAAATGACCTGTGAATGGATTTTAAGAGCTTGAGGTAACTCAAGACGAAAAGCCACAGGGTTACTAATAGTGACCACTTTGTATGGACCAATGAACCTAGGGCCTAATTTCCAAGAAGGAATCTTCAACTTAATATTTCTTGTGGCTAGCCATACATAATCTTTCACACGCAGATCCGGACCTGATGAATGTCTTTTATCAGCCATATGTTTATTTCTGTCACCATAACTTTTAGGTTGTTCTGTACCCTTTGCCATACAGCAGAAAGCGACAAAGAAAAATGTTCTTTCCAGGAATCCCTGAGGACTTGTCTCTACTTAAAGCACAGAACTGAGGGTGAAACCTGTATGCACCAAAAACGGTGACTGACCAGTGGACTCATTGCGACGACTGTTTAGCGCATACTCAGCCAAAGGTACCGTAAATAAGATGACCACTCTTCCTGATTATGAGACACAAAACACCTAAGATATGTCTCCAGGCTTTTGTTCAGACATAGAGTTTTACCATTCGATTGAGGATGCAATGCCAACTAAAAGGATAGACAACAACAGAACACTTTAGTCGACAGAGGAGTACAGAACACCTTAGACGATAGACGAAAACAGAACAGTTTCAAAATGTAGAAACAAACTGGGTCCCCAGCTCAAATACCACATGAGAGGGAACCACGTGCAGCTTCACAATCTCAGAAAACCAAGACTTAAACTCACTGTAAGCACATACAGGGGTAATGACAATACATGCTCAGGGAGAAATAAAGTACAGGGAGGAAATAAACAAACAACAATAATATTTCCACCACACACCAAATAGCACACAACAGTTCACCAACAACTTGATCACCATGCACGAACACCAGTATCACTGGAGCAAAGCTAGAACCATATTCGGCATGAGGGACCAGGTTCGGTTACACGGAGGGCGGAGGCGGCTGTGATAGGTCTTCAGCAACCTATGACCCTAGCAGCAATTCACAAGCCAGGAGTAATTAACTCCTGCTAGACCGATCAGCAGTTACCACAAAACTGGTTGACACCTGGCGGTGACTGAGTAACTCAGTATCACCAGATGTCATGTCAGGCTCTGCGGTGTGAACAGAGTCTGAAGACACCAAGACACCTGATGAGATTACAACAGAACACCACATGACAGCATCCCTCCCTCTACAAGGGGCCTCTGGATCCTCTGACCCCAGTTCCTCAGGATGACGGCGATGAAAAGACCTAACTAGGCGCTCCACATGGATATCTGATGCTGTCACCCAAGTCCTCTCCTCAGGACCATAACCACTCCAGTGATTCAGATCTTCAGCTTGATATTTTTAGTGGATAACCACACCAAATCACCCACACAGGTTCAGACTAGGCACAAGTCCACAGTCAGCCTTAAGACGCAGGTTCAGGGGAACAAATTACAGTGCCTTGAGAAAGTATTCAGCCCCTTGAACTTTTCAACCTTTTCCCACATTGCAGTCTTCAAACATTAAAGGAAAAAATATATATTTTTTCGGTGAAGAATCAACAACAAGTGGGACACAATTGTGAAGTAGAACAAAATATATTGCTTATGCTAAACTTCTGTAAAAAATAAATAACAGAAAAGTGAGCGGGCAATATTATTCATCCCCTTTAAGTTAATATTTTGTAGCGCCATCTTTTGCTGCGATTACAGCTGCAAGTCGCCTGGGTATGTCTCTATCAGTTTTGCACATCGAGAGACTGAAATTCTTGTCAATTCTTCCTTTGCAAATAGCTCGAGCTGAGTGAGGTAGGTTGGAGAGTGTTTGTGAACAGCAGTTTTCAGCTCTTTCCACATATTCTCGATTGGATTCAGGTCAGGATTTTGACTTGGCTATTCTAGCACCTGGATACTTTTATTTGTGAACCATTCCATTGTAGATTTTGCTTTATATTTTGGATCATTGTCTTGTTGGAAGACAAATCTCCGTCCCAGTCTCAGGTCTTTTGCAGACTCCAACAGGTTTTCTTCAAGAATGGTCAGGTATTTGGCTGCATCCATCTTCCCATCATTTTTAACCATCTTCCGTGTCCCTGCTGAAGAAAAGTAGGCCCAAACCATGATGCAGCCACCACCATGCTTGGGTGATGAGGTGTGTTGCTTTTACGCCAAACATATCATTTGGCATTGTGCCCAAAAAGTTCGATTTTGGTTTCATCTGGCCAGAGCACCTTCTTCCACATGTTTGGTGTGTCTCCCAAGTGGCTTGTGGCAAACTTTAAACTACACTTTTTATGGATATCTTTGAGAAATTGCTTTCTTCTTGCCACTGTTCCATAAAGGCTAGATTTGTACAGTGTACGACTGATTGTTGTCCTATGGACAGACTCTCCCACCTCAGCTGTAGATCTCTGCAGTTCATCCAGAGTTATCATTGGCCTCTTGGCTGCATCTCTGATCAGTCTTCTCTTTGTTTGAGATGAAAGTTTGGATGGACGGCCGGGTCTTGGTAGACTTGCAGTGGTATGATACTACTTCCATTTCAATATGATCACTTGCACAATGCTCCTTGGGATGTTTAAAGTTGTGGAAATTTTTTTGGTAACCAAATCCGGCTTTAAAATTCTCCACAACAGTATCACGGACCTGCCTGTTGTGTTGCTTGGTCTTCATGATGCTATCTGCGCTTTAAACAGAACCCTGAGACTATCACAGAGCAGGTGCATTTATACGGAGACTTGATTACACACAGGTGGCTTATATTTATCATCATCAGTCATATAGGACAACATTGGATCATTCAGAGATCCTCAATGAACTCCTGGAGTGATTTTGCTGCACTAAAAGTAAAGGGGACGAATAAGATTGCACGGCCCACTTTTCAGTTTTTTATTTTTACTAAAGTTTAACATAAGCAATTAATTTTGTTCTACTTCACAATTGTGTCCCTTTTGTTGTTGATTCTTCAACAAAAATTTTAAATGTTTTATCTTTATGTTTGAAGCCTGAAATGTGGGAAAAGGTTGAAAAGTTCAAGGGGACCAAATACTTTTGCAAGCCACTGTACTTGATTGTTTGGACCCCAAATGGTGCCTCATGCTAAGCCTCTGCAATCTGAGACTAAATCTCAGTATTGAGTGGAGACACCACCACCCCTTTTCCACGGGATGGGCACTGGTTCCTTGTGCAGTTCTCTTCCTGGAAAACTCCTGGACAATGCATCTGCCTTAATGTTTTAAACCCATGACAGTAGGTAACAAACAAATTAAACCTGTTAAAGACTAAAGCCCGCTTTACACGCTTCAATATATCTCACAATCCGTCGTTGGGGTCAAGTTGTAAGTGACGCACATCCGGCATCGTTTGTGAGGTATCTGCGTGTGACATCTACGTGCGATCAGGATTGAACGCAAAACCGTTGATCGCAAACACATCGTATCTTTGTCTAGAATTGAGCGTTTTGTTGCACGAACCTAGTCAATTGTAACGTGTGACATCCCTCATACGATTTTGGTGTCTGATGCTATGTGCGCAGGTGTGCGCTCTGCACCGCAGCTTAAAAAAGGTCCGCTTCAGAGCGCAGCTGAAAAGCAGCGTTCTGAAGCGCCTCACAATGTCTGTCATTCAGTAATCTCTGTCAGTCGGTAACTATCTCTGTCCCTCACTCTCTGTCCATGTCAGTCTATCCCTCTCCCCGCCTCTCATACTCACTGATCCCCGATCCCCGGCGCGACGCTGCACAGCATTCACACTGCTCCGGCGGCTTTTACTATTTTGAAAAAGCCGGCCGCCCATTAAACAATCTCGTATTCCCTGCTTTCCCCGCCCACCGGCGCCTATGATTGGTTACAGTGAGACACGCCCCCACGCTGAGTGACAGGTGTCACACTGCACCCAATCACAGCAGCCGGTGGGCGTGTCTATACTGTGCAGTGAAATAAATAAATAATTAAAAAAAAGGCGTGCGGTCCACCCCAATTTTAAAACCAGCCAGATAAAGCCATACGGCTGAAGGCTGGTATTCTCAGGATGCGGAGCTCCACGTTATTGGGAGCCCCCCAGCCTAACAATATCAGCCAACAGCCGCCCAGAATTGCCGCATACATTAGATGCGACGAGATTGTTTAATGGGCGGCCGGCTTTTTCAAAATAGTAAAAGCCGCCGGAGCAGTGTGAATGCCGTGCAGCGCCGGGGATCGGTAAGTATATGAGAGAGGGCTGCTCAATTCAGTTACTCAGGAGTTTAGCGGTCACCGGTGAGCCCTTCACAGGTGACCGCTAATCAGGGCGCGACACAGACAGAGCCGCAGCATGACCATGAAGTCGGGTGAGGTTCACCCGAGTTCATTCTGACAGTGCGGCTCTGTCTGTGTCTGCTGTCATCTGCCATTCAGCTCTGCTACATGGCTGTCGGTGTCTGCTGTCAGCGGCCATGTAGCAGAGCTGAATGGCAGATGACATAGTAAAAACGCATCCCTACACATTACACACGCTTGGCAAGTCAATAAATAAAAAAAAAAAAAGGGTGCCCAATGCATACGTCACAGAACACATGATCTAAAAGGATCGCACACAAAATTGATCAATTTAACAGACTACTAACGCTCGTGTGACAGCAAATGAACGACCTACGTGCAATCTCATAAGATCCCGTATGCAACCTCGGCATGTCACATCGCAAATGCGATTGTACAACTAATTCCAACGTGTAAAGCAGGCTTAATGACCACCGAGCTTGTCTCGGAGAAAGGTGCTTTGCAGACTCGAGATTCTAGAGATTTTTGTGGTCTGTAATAACAGTAACAGGGTGAATGGCTCCCTCCAAGAAGTGTTGCCATTCCTCAAATGCCAACTTCATGGCTAGTAATTCCCTATTACCTAGGTCATAATTAAGTTTAACTGGCAACAACTTCTTAGAAAAGAAGGCACATGGGCGAAGTTTATCATCGGACGGACCCTGAGACTACACAGCCCCCACCCCTTTCTGAAAAGCGTCCACCGCCACCGTAAAAGGAAGTGACACATTGGGCTGTATAAATACCGGTGCTGACACCTGATGAGATTAGAGCAGAACACTGCATAACACCAATATCATAATTATTTTTGGATGGTGATAATTACAGTGCCTACAAGTAGTATTCAACCCCCTGCAGATTTAGCAGGTTTGATAAGATGCAAATAAGTTAGAGCCTGCAAACTTCAAACAAGAGCAGGATTTATTAACAGATGCATAAATCTTACAAACCAACAAGTTATGTTGCTCAGTTAAATTTTAATAAATTTTCAACATAAAAGTGTGGGTCAATTATTATTCAACCCCTAGGTTTAATATTTTGTGGAATAACCCTTGTTTGCAATTACAGCTAATAATCGTCTTTTATAAGACCTGATCAGGCCGGCACAGGTCTCTGGAGTTATCTTGGCCCACTCCTCCATGCAGATCTTCTCCAAGTTATCTAGGTTCTTTGGGTGTCTCATGTGGACTTTAATCTTGAGCTCCTTCCACAAGTTTTCAATTGGGTTAAGGTCAGGAGACTGACTAGGCCACTGCAACACCTTGATTTTTTCCCTCTTGAACCAGGCCTTGGTTTTCTTGGCTGTGTGCTTTGGGTCGTTGTCTTGTTGGAAGATGAAATGACGACCCATCTTAAGATCCTTGATAGAGGAGCGGAGGTTCTTGGCCAAAATCTCCAGGTAGGCCATGCTATCCATCTTCCCATGGATGCGGACCAGATGGCCAGGCCCCTTGGCTGAGAAACAGCCCCACAGCATGATGCTGCCATCACCATGCTTGACTGTAGGGATGGTATTCTTGCGGTCGTATGCAGTGCCATCCAGTCTCCAAATGTCACGTGTGTGGTTGGCACCAAAGATCTCGATCTTGGTCTCATCAGACCAGAGAACCTTGAACCAGTCTGTCTCAGAGTCCTCCAAGTGATCATGAGCAAACTGTAGACAAGCCTTGACATGACGCTTTGAAAGTAAAGGTACCTTACGGGCTCGTCTGGAACGGAGACCATTGCGGTGGAGTACGTTACTTATGGTATTGACTGAAACCAATGTCCCCACTGCCATGAGATCTTCCCGGAGCTCCTTCCTTGTTGTCCTTGGGTTAGCCTTGACTCTTCGGACAAGCCTGGCCTCGGCATGGGTGCAAACTTTCAAAGGCTGTCCAGGCCGTGGAAGGCTAACAGTAGTTCCATTAGCCTTCCACTTCCGGATGATGCTCCCAACAGTGGAGACAGGTAGGCCCAACTCCTTGGAAAGGGTTTTGTACCCCTTGCCAGCCTTGTGACCCTCCACGATCTTGTCTCTGATGGCCTTGGAATTCTCCTTTGTCTTTCCCATGTTGACCAAGTATGAGTGCTGTTCACAAGTTTGGGGAGGGTCTTAATTAGTCAGAAAAGGCTGGAAAAAGAGATAATTAATCCAAACATGTGAAGCTCATTGTTCTTTGTGCCTGAAATACTTCTTAATACTTTAGGGGAACCAAACAGAATTCTGGTGGTTTGAGGGGTTGAATAATAAATGACCCTCTGAATAAACTTTTCACAATTTAAAAAAGAAATAAAAAAAGAAATAACATTCTTTTTTGCTGCAGTGCATTTCACACTTCCAGGCTGATCTACAGTCCAAATGTCACAATGCCAAGTTAATTCCGAATGTGTAAACCTGCTAAATCTGCAGGGGTTGAATACTACTTGTAGGCACTGTATATTTACAAAAAAGATGCCTGGATGCCACTTACTAGGACATGACCCCTGAGACAACACAGTCACAACCCCTATTTGAGATGCATCAAATTCAACAATAAATGGCTGAGAAATATCGGATTGAGTGAGAACAGGAGCCGTGGCAAAACTTTTCTTCAGGGAAGAAAGTGCCTGGTGAGCAGGGTCAGACCACCTCGAAATGTCTGTACCTTTTTTTGTCATATCAGTGAAAGGTTTGACAATCGACGAAAAGTTTCAAATATACTTCTGATAGTAGTTGGCAAAGCCCAGAAAGCGTTCTAATACATTAAAATTTTCCGGAAGATTCCATCCATAAACGCACAGATGACACCAGAAAACTCAAAAATAGAACCTCCTGAACGATTAGTACATATTTTTCCAGTTTGGCATACAGTTTATTATCCCGTAATATCTGCAATACCTGCCTGACGTATATCTGATGTATCTTACAATCAGGTGAGAAGATCAAGATATCATTGAGGTATACAGTCATATGAAAAAGTTTGGGCACCCCTATTAATGTTAACCTTTTTTCTTTTCAACAATTTGGGTTTTTGCAACAGCTATTTCAGTTTCATACATCTAATAACTGATGGACTGAGTAATATTTGAAGATTGAATTGAGATTTATTGTACTAACAGAAAATGTGCAATCCGCATTTAAACAAAATTTGACCGGTGCAAAAGTATGGGCACCCTTATCAATTTCTTGATTTGAACACTCCTAACTATTTTTTACTGACTTACGAAAGCACAAAATTGGTTTTGTAACCTCATTGAGCTTTGAACTTCATAGGCAGGTGTATCCAATCATGAGGAAAGGTATTTAAGGTGGCCACTTGCAAGTTGTTCTCCTATTTGAATCTCCTATGAAGAGTGGCACCATGGGCTCCTCAAAACAACTCTCAAATGATCTGAAAACAAAGATTATTCAACATAGTTGTTCAGGGGAAGGATACAAAAAGTTGTCTCAGAGATTTAAACTGTCAGTTTCCACTGTGAGGAACATAGTAAGGAAATGGAAGAACACAGGTACAGTTCTTGTTAAGCCCAGAAGTGGCAGGCCAAGAAAAATATCAGAAAGGCAGAGAAGAAGAATGGTGAGAACAGTCAAGGACAATCCACAGACCACCTCCAAAGACCTGCAACATCATCTTGCTGCAGATGGTGTCAATGTGCATCGGTCAACCATACAGCACACTTTGCACAAGAAGAAGCTGTATGGGAGAGTGATGCGAAAGAAGCTGTTTCTGCAAGCACGCTACAAACAGAGTCGCCTGAGGTATACAAAAGCACATTTGGACAAGCCAGTTACATTTTGGAAGAAGGTCCTGTGGACTGATGAAACAAAGATTGAGTTGTTTGGTCATACAAAAAGGCGTTATGCATGGAGGCAAAAAAACACGGCATTCCAAGAAAAGCACTTGCTACCCACAGTAAAATTTGGTGGAGGTTCCATCATGCTTTGGGGCTGTGTGGCCAATGCCGGCACCGGGAATCTTGTTAAAGTTGAGGGTCGCATGGATTCAACTCAGTATCAGCAGATTCTTGACAATAATGTGCAAGAATCAGTGACGAAGTTGAAGTTACGAAGGGGATGGATATTTCAGCAAGACAATGATCCAAAACACCGCTCCAAATCTACTCAGGCATTCATGCAGAGGAACAATTACAATGTTCTGGAATGGCCATCCCAGTCCCCAGACGTGAATATCATTGAACATCTGTGGGATGATTTGAAGCGTGCTGTCCATGCTCGGCGACCATCAAACTTAACTGAACTGGAATTGTTTTGTAAACAGGAATGGTCAAATATACCTTCATCCAGGATCCAGGAACTCAATAAAAGCTACAGGAAGCGACTAGAGGCTGTTATTTTTGCAAAAGGAGGATCTACAAAATATTAATGTCACTTTTATGTTGAGGTGCCCATACTTTTGCACTGGTCAAATTTTGTTTAAATGCGGATTGCACATTTTCTGTTAGTACAATAAACCTCATTTCAATCTAGAAATATTACTCAGTCCATCAGTTATTAGATATATGACACTGAAATAGCTGTTGCAAAAATATAAATTGTTGTAAAGAAAAAAGGTTAACATTAATAGGGGTGCCCAAACTTTTTCATATGACTGTATCACCATAAAGCTACGCACTAGGAGACGAAAAATGTAATTGACAAAATTCTGAAAAAAGCGGGAGCATAAGTCAGACCAAAAGGCATGACAAAATATTAAAAACACCCTTTAGGAGGATTAAAAGTCGTTTTCCATTCCATTTTCCTTCCATTCAGAGGGGGCCCGGCCAGACCCGGGGTAAATACTTATCTTTCGCCTCAGGCAGGACGGGCCCCTTGTCTTCATCAGGCCCCAGTCACAGGAGCAGCAGCAGCAGAGGGGCCCCGCAGTGTCGCTTCACTACCAGACATGACTAATTTGCATGTGAAGGGGCGGAGCATGCAAATTAGCCATGTACTGTAGTGGAGGCAGGGTCATTGGAGCAGAGCAGGGCGCGTCATCGCTGGGCCGTGCAGCAGGGTGGACAGGTCATCACTCCGAGACCTCATTACACTCCTGCAACAGCGAATGAGGTGGCGAGGACGCGGCAGACAGCGGGACAGGTAAGCGCCGTGAGCTGAAGATTTGCTGATCTCTGCCCGGGGCCCACGCTGATCTCTGCCCGGGGCCCGCGCTGATCTCTGCCCGGGGCCCGCGCTGATCTCTGCCCGGGGCCCGCGCTGATCTCTGCCCGGGGCCCGCGCTGATCTCTGCCTGGGACCTGCGCTGATCTCTGCCCGGGGCCTGCGCTGATCTCTGCCAGGGGGGACGCTGATCTCTGCCCGGGGCCCGCGCTGATCTCTGCCGGGGGGGGACGCTGATCTCTGCCTGGGGCCCACGCTGATCTCTGCCCGGCGGAAGGGGGGCGCACTGATCTCTGCCCGGGGGAACGGGGGTGCACTGATCTCTGCCCGGGGCCCGCGCTGATCTCTGCCGGGGGGGGGCACTAATCTCTGCCCGAGGCCCGCGCTGATCTCCGCCCGGGGGAAGGGGGGGCGCTGGTCTCTGCACGGGGCCCACTGATCTCTGCTGAAGGATGGGGGGGCCGCTGATCTCTGCCTGTGGCCGTCCGTTGACCCCAGCCCCTGTCTTGCTTCAGCTACATCAAGGGTGGGGAACCTCTGGCCTGTCTCCTGGCCTCTCTGCTGTGAGCCTCCTGGCCTCTCTGCTGTGAGCCACCCAGCCTCTCTGCTGTGAGCCGCGTGGCCTCTCTGCTGTGAGTCGCCCGGCCTCTCTGCTGTGAGCCGCCCGGCCTCTCTGCTGTGAGCCTCCCTGCCTCTCTGCTGTGAGCCACCCGGCCTTTCTGCTGTGAGCCTCCTGCCTCTCTGCTTTAAGCCTCCCTCTGCGGTGAGCCTCCTGACCTCTCTGCTGTGAGCCTCCTGGCCTCTCTGCTGTGAGCCTCCTGGCCTCTCTGCTGTGAGCCTCCCTCTGCTGTGAGCCTCATGCCTCTCTGCTTTAAGCCTCCCTCTGCTGTGAGCCTCCTGGCCTCTCTGCTGTGAGCCTCCTGGCCCCTCTGCTGTTAACCTCCTGGCCTCTCTGCTGTGAGCCTCCTCCCTCCAGTGCTGTCTGTGCTCCCTCAGTCCTGTTTATGTCTCCGGTCCTGTTTGTGCCCCTCTAGTGTTGTCCGTGCCACCGCCAGTACTGTCCGAGCCCCAGCCCCTCCTGTGATGTGTATATGCCCCCAGTCCCTCCTGTGATGTATATACAGTGCCTTGTGAATATATTCGGCTCCCTTGAATTTTTCAACCTTTTTCCACATTTCAGGCTTCAAACATAAAGATAAAAAAATTACATTTTATGGTGAAGAATCAACAAGTGGGAAACAATTGTGAAATAGAACGATATTTATTGCTTATTTTAATTTTTTGTAAAAAATAAATAACTGAAAATTGCGGCGTGCAATATAATTCATCCCCTTTACTTTCAGTGCAGCAAACTCACTCCAGAAGTTCATTGAGGGTCTCTGAATGATCCAATGTTGCCCTAAATGACTGATGATGATAAATATAAGCCCACTGTGTGTAATCAAGTCTCCGTATCAATGCACATGCTCTGTGATAGTCTCAGTGTTCTGTTTAAAGCGCAGATAGCATCATGAAGACCAAGGAACACCACAGGTAGGTCCGTGATACTGTTGTGAAGAAGTTTAAAGCCGGATTTGGTAACAAAAAGATTTCCACAACTTTAAACATCCCAAGGAGCACTGTGCAAGTGATCATATTGAAATGAAAGGAGTATCATACCACTGCAAGTCTACCAAGACCCGGCCGTCCATCCAAACTTTCATCTCAAACAAGGAGAAGACTGATCAGAAATGCAGCCAAGAGGCCCATGATCACTCTGGATGAACTGCAGAGATCTACAGCTGAGGTGGGAGAGTCTGTCCATAGGACAACAATCAGTCGTACGTACACTGCACAAATCTGGCCTTTATGGAAGAGTGGGAAGAAAAAAGCCATTTTTCAAAGATATCCATAAAAAGTGTTGTTTAAAGTTTGCCACAAGCCACCTGGGAGACACACCAAACATGTGGAAGAAGGTGCTCTGGTCAGTTGAAACCAAAATCAAACTATTTGGGCACAATGCCAAACGATATGTTTGGTGTAAAAGCAACATAGCTCATCACCCTAAACACAGCATCCCCACTGTCAAACATGGTGGCAGCATCATGATTTGGGCCTGCTTTTCTTCAGCAGGGACAGGGAAGATGGTTAAAACTGATGGCAAGATAGATGGAGCCAAATACAGGACCATTCTTGAAGAAACCTGTTGGAGTCTGCAAAAGACCTGAGACTGGGACGGAGATTTGTCTTTCAATAAGACAATGATCCCAAACCTAAAGCAAAGTCTACAATGGAATGGTTCAGAAATAAACGTATCCAGGTGTTAGAATGGCCAAGTCACAGTCCAGACCTGAATCCAATCGAGAATCTGTGGAAAGAGCTGAAAACTGCTGTTCACAAACGCTCTCCATCCAACCTCACTCAGCTCCAGCTGTTTGCAAAGGAATAATTTCAGTATCTCCATGTGCAAAACTGATAGACACATACCCCAAGCGACTTGCAGCTGTAATCACAGCAAAAGGTGGCGCTACAAAGTATTAACTTAAAGGGGGTGAATAATATTGCACGCCCCAATTTTCAGTTATTTATTTTTTATAAAAAGTTTAAAATAAACAATACATTTTGTTCAACTTCACAATGTTCACAAACTTCACATTCTTTATGTTTTAAGCCTCAAATGTGGGAAAAGGTTGAATAAAATCAAGGGGGGGAAGGGGAATACTTTTGCAAGGCACTGTATATACCAGAATGTGCCCAGGAGGGGGATGTATATAGAAGGAGTGGCCCAGGATGGGACATATATACCTAAACGGGGACATATCTACAAAGAAAGGGACATATTTCAGGAGGGGGACATATATATATACAGTCATATGAAAAAGTTTGGGCACCCCTTATAATGTTAACCTTTTTTCTTTATAACAATTTGGGTTTTTGCAACAGCTATTTCAGTTTCATATATCTAATAACTGATGGACTGAGTAATATTTCTGAATTGAAATGAGGTTTATTGTACCAACAGATAATGTGCAATCCGCATTTAAACAAAATTTGACCGGTGCAAAAGTATGGGCACCTCAACATAAAAGTGACATTAATATTTTGTAGATCCTCCTTTTGCAAAAATCACAGCCTCTAGTCGCTTCATGTAGCTTTTAATAAGTTCCTGGATCCTGGATGAAGGTATATTTGACCATTCCTGATTACAAAACAATTCCAGTTCAGTTAAGTTTGATGGTCGCCGAGCATGGACAGCACGCTTCAAATCATCCCACAGATGTTCAATGATATTCAGGTCTGGGGACTGGAAAGGCCATTCCATAACATTGTAATTGTTCCTCTGCATGAATGCCTGAGTAAATTTGGAGCGGTGTTTTGGATCATTGTTTTGCTGAAATATCCATCCCCTGCATAACTTCAACTTCGTCACTGATTCTTGCACATTATTGTCAAGAATCTGCTGATACTGAATTGAATCCATGCGACTCTCAACTTTAACAAGATTCCCGATGCCGGCATTGGCCACACAGCCCCAAAGCATGATGGAAACCAAATTTTACTGTGGATAGCAAGTGCTTTTCTTGGAATGCCGTGTTTTTTTTTCCTCCATGCATAATGCCTTTTTGTATGACCAAACAACTCAATCTTTGTTTCATCAGTCCACAGGACCTTCTTCCAAAATGTAACTGGCTTGTCCAAATGTGCTTTTGCATACCTCAGGCGACTCTGTTTGTGGCGTGCTTGCAGAGACGGCTTCTTTCGCATCACTCTCCCATACAGCTTCTCCTTGTGCAAAGTGCGCTGTATTGTTGACCGATGCACAGTGACACCATCTGCAGCAAGATGATGTTGCAGGTCTTTGGAGGTGGTCTGTGGATTGTCCTTGACTGTTCTCACCATTCTTCTTCTCTGCCTTTCTGATATTTTTCTTGGCCTGCCACTTCTGGGCTTAACAAGAACTGTACCTGTGTTCTTCCATTTCCTTACTATGTTCCTCACAGTGGAAACTGACAGTTTAAATCTCTGAGACAACTTTTTGTATCCTTTCCCTGAACAACTATGTTGAATAATCTTTGTTTTCAGATCATTTGAGAGTTGTTTTGAGGAGCCCATGATGACACTCTTCATAGGAGATTCAAATAGGAGAACAACTTGCAAGTGGCCACCTTAAATACCTTTTCTCATGATTGGATACACCTGCCTATGAAGTTCAAAGCTCAATGAGGTTACAAAACCAATTTAATGCTTTAGTAAGTCAGTAAAAAGTAGTTAGGAGTGTTCAAATCAAGAAATTGATAAGGGTGCCCATACTGTTGCACCGGTCAAATTTTGTTTAAATGCGGATTGCACATTTTCTGTTAGTACAATAAACCTCATTTCAATTCAGAAATATTACTGAGTCCATCAGTTATTAGATATATGAAACTGAAAGAGCTGTTGCAAAAACCCAAATTGTTATAAAGAATAAAGGTTAACATTAATAGGGGTGCCCAAACTTTTTCATATGACCTCAGCCCGCAGCCGCCCGGTACTGCCGCATCTATTAGACGTGACCATACCAGTGTGCGATACCGGCTCTTCCCGGAGGCGTGATGCGGTGACAGTCGGGGTAATAGCAGGGGTTAATAGCGGCGCACAGCTGCTGCTAAACCCCAGCTTTGTGTGATGACACAGGCAGATACCTGCATCACACAAACCTGTAAGTGACAGTAAATAAACACAGACACAGAGAACAATCCTTTATTTGAAATAAAGTACAAAACACCCCTGCTTCACCTCCTTATTAAGCCCAAACACCCTGCAGCACCAATGTAATCCATGGGAGAAGTCCCACGCCGACACATCCAGCACTGCTACATCTCAGAGCGAGCAGCTATAGAGCACGGCTGCCCACTCTGAGTGCAGCCTATTAATGAGTCGTGATAAGCGATGACCACGGCAGAGCTGTCACAGGCTGGGGGGCGTGTCAGCCAGGAACCAATCACAGCTGAGAGGACGGCCGGTGGGCGGGGAAAACACGGAAAGCTGTGTGATTGCATGCACAGCACAGGAAGTGAAAGCGCGACCCGGAAGCAGTGTGCTGCTATGACACAGAGTCTCGGTAAGTATGAAACGCTCATTTATTGTTTTTTTTCATTTTTATTAATTGCCAATTCCGGATCGTGTACACGGAATCCCGCGCCTGGGTCAGGCCCGGAGATATCGCTGAAACCGCGTGGATTCGGACGTTTACAGTCCGGGTCCGCTCAGCACTAGCCCCTATGCGAAGGTTCACATTATGCACAATTTGCTTAAAACTTCCCTGACCGAGAGGTGCAGAGTCGAAATATGGAGATGGATCTCGCCAACACAAAACAGGAAAGACCATGTTTCCAAGCAAACTGAGAATCCACCAGATTGGCTTCCACCCCACTATCCAAGAGAACAGAAATGGTCTCAGTTTTAGCACCAAAATTAACCTCATCAGGTAAGGTAAACTGAGATGTACATGTGGAAGAAATATGTATCGCCAGGTTGAAATTCTCCACACAACCTGGGGTCAGACGTTTTCCGACAGTTTCTTTTGTTTAGGTATAGAAGAACAGATCCCAAAAAATGACCCCTACAACCACACAAGAAACACCCTCATCTTACAGAGAACCGCAAGAGATCCAGACTGAGGTGAGGACCCCCTAACTGCACGGGTTCAGTTATGCTGAGCGCCGGTATTCACAGGAGCTCAGAAGTTCTGCTGTTCAGAGGGGTATTAAAGCATCGCTCTGAACAGCAGAAGTGAACGGACTGTGTAGGCTTCAAGTCACCTAAGGGGACTGCTAAAATCAATAAAAAGTAAAAAGAAAAACATTTTCAAAAATATGAAAAAAAAACATAAAAAACGCAAAAAAATTGAAAAATCACCTCCCTTCTGCCACACTAAAAAGAAAACAATAAAAAATACACATATTTGGTATTGCCATGTTCATAAATGTCCAATCTATCAAATTATATCATAAATTAAGTTGATCGGTAAAGGGGGAAGCAAGAAAAAAAATCAAAACACCAGAATTACGTTTGGTCATCACAATATTACATGAAAATGCAATAACAGGCGATCGCATCTACCCAAAAATGGTATCATTAAAAATGTTAGCTGAAAAAGCAAAAATAAGCCATCACTGAGTCCCAGATCCAAAAAAATGAGAACATTATGGGTTTCGAAAAATGGCTGCAAAAACACAATTCAATTTTTTGACAAATTTCTGAAAGCTTTTTTCAGCACATAGATAAAAATAAAACTATACATGTTTGGTATCTACAAAATCATACTGACCTGGGAATTTATAATGCCTGGTCAGTTTTACCATATAGTGAACACAGTAAATAAAAAAAACAAAAAAAACAATTGTGAAATTGCACTTGTTTTGCAATTTCACCGCACTTGCAATCTTTTTGCCCTGTTTTCCACTAAAATATTTGGCAGAATGAATGGTGCCATTCAAAAATACAACTCTTCCCACAAAAAAACAAGCCTTCATGTGGCTATATTGACGGAAAAATAAAAAAATGATGGCTCTTGGAAGAAGTTAAGCACAAAATGAAAACGAAACATCGCTAAGTGGTGAAGGGGTTAAATTGTATCATAGTGTCATATCTTCAGTGTTGTCCCATGAAAAGGTGTATACTACAAATTTCAACCAGTTCTCACATTCCCTAATAGCTCAGTGTGTTATTAGGTTGACTGACAAGTGAAAGATCACTGGTTCAAAGCAAGGATCAGCCATGAAGATTTCCCAAGAACAGAGAAACAGCAGCATCCAGCTCATGGATAGCGGTCTCTCAGCCAAGAAAATTGTCAAACTGCATCATGTCAGTGCCATCACAGTTGGGAGAATGTGAAATGAAGTCTGTCCATCCATTCAACAGCCAAGACAAGGACTTCCAGGGAAAATATCGGAGTCAACAAATTGGCTCATCACAAGGTCTATAAGTTCTGACATGACAAACATGGCAGTTGAGGTGGCTTGTATTCTTATAATAGTGACATAACAGAGATTCATGCAAGAATCATGTGATGCACATTACACAAATTTGGAAGAATGGCATGAAAAAAGGTGAAGTCTGAACTTCAATATTGTCTTAGACCCGCAACACACAACCGTTTTTATTGTACGTGTGCGGTACGTATTTGCACGTACCGGAGACACGGAGACCCATGTTATTCAATGGTAGATGGCACACACACGTAAAATCACACGGAACGTGTGTCTGTGTGGTAAGTACGTGTGTGCGCTTTTCTACACGGACGACATGTCCGTTTTTGGCCGGCAGCACGCAGGCACGGACCCGCTAAAGTCTATGGGTCCATGCCTGCACGGACCGCACACGGAGTATGTCCGTGTTCAGCACGTATCGTCCGTGTGCATTTTTAAACGAACGATGTTATTTTTTTTTTTTGTTAAATTCAGTATACTTACCTTTTTTCATGATGTTCTCAGTCATACTTACATTGGCGCTCGGTCTGTTTCTTCCCCCGGCTCATACCGCTCCCCGATCACCAGCGCTCGAGGAACAGCTGTGCAGAGAATGCGCGGCAACAATTACTTTGAAAAAGCCGGCCGCTCATTAATCAATCTCGTATTCCCTGCTTTCCCCGCCCACAGGCGCCTGTGATTGGTTGCAGTCAGACACGCCCCCCACGCTGAGTGACAGGTGTCTCACTGCACCCAATCACAGCAGCCGGTGGGCGTGTCTATACTGTGCAGTAAAATAAATAAATAAATAATTAAAAAAAAACGGCGTGCAATCCCCCACAATTTTAATACCAGCCAGATAAAGCCATATGGCTGAAGGCTGGTATTCTCAGGATGGGGAGCCCCACGTTATGGGGAGCCCCCCAGCCTAACAATATCAGTCAGCAGCCGCCCAGAATTGCCGCATACATTATATGCGACAGTTCTGGGACAGTAGCCGGCTCTTCCCGATTTGCCCTGGTGCGTTGGCAATCGGGGTAATAAGGAGTTAATGGCAGCAACCCATAGCTGCCACTAAATTCTAGATTAATCATGGCAGGCGTCTCCCCGAGATACCTTTCATGAGTATTCTGTAAGTTACAGTAAATAAACACATACCAGAAAAAAATCCTTTATTTGCAATAAAAAACACTAACAAATACCCTCGTTCACCACTTTATTAAGCACGAAAAACCCCTCCATGTCCGCATAATCCACGGAGGTCCAGCGTCGCTTCCAGCTCTGCTACATGGAGGTGACAGGAGCTGCAGAAGACACCGCCGCTCCTGTCAGCTCCACGCAGCAACTGAAGACAGCCGCAGCAGCAGCAGCTGTCACTGAGGTAACTCGCGCCAACCGCTGTAACCGCCAACTGTGACAGCAAGTCACCTGTGACTACATCGCTGTCACTCGGGCGAGTTGCTGTCACAGTTGGAGGATCCAGCGGTGGCCGCGAGTTACCTCAGTGACAGCTCAACTGATCGCGCGGCTGTCTTCAGTTGCTGCGTGGAGCTGACAGGAGCGGCGGTGTCTTCTGCAGCTCCTGTCACCTCCATGTAGCAGACCTGGAAGCGACGCTGGACCTCCGTGGATTACGCGGACATGGAGGGGTTTTTCGTGCTTAATAAAGTGGTGAACGAGGGTATTTGTTAGTGTTTTTTATTGCAAATAAAGGATTTTTTCTGGTGTGTGTTTATTTATTGTAACTTACAGATTACTCATGAAAGGTATCTCGGGGAGACGCCTGCCATGATTAATCTAGGATTTAGTGGCAGCTATGGGTTGCTGCCATTAACTCCTTATTACCCCGATTGCCAACGCACCAGGGCAAATCGGGAAGAGCCGGGTACTGTCCCAGAACTGTCGCATATAATGTATGCGGCAATTCTGGGCGGCAGCTGACTGATATTGTTAGGCTGGGGGGCTCCCCATAACGTGGGGCTCCCCATCCTGAGAATACCAGCCTTCAGCCGTATGGCTTTATCTGGCTGGAATTAAAATTGTGGGGGACCACATGCCGTTTTTTTTTAATTATTTATTTATTTTACTGCACAGTATAGACACGCCCACCGGCTGCTGTGATTGGGTGCAGTGACACAGCTGTCACTCAGCGTGGGGGGCGTGTCTGACTGCAACCAATCACAGGCGCCTGTGGGCGGGGAAAGCAGGGAATACGAGATTGATTAATGAGCGGCCGGCTTTTTCAAAATAGTTAAAGCCGCCGGAGTTTTAATAACAGCTGAGCAGCGCCGCACCGAAGATCGGGGATCGGTGAGTATGAGAGAGGGCTGCTCACTTCAGTCATTCAGGGGATTAGCGGTCACCGGTGAATCCTGCACAGGTGACCGCTAATCAGGATGCAACACAGACAGAGCCGCGGCATGACAATGAAGTCGGGTGAAGTTCACCCGAGTTCATTCTCATCGCGCAACTCTGTCTGCTGTCAGCCGACATCTATAAACGACATTGTGCATCACAAACACGGACATTCCACGTACACATACACGTTCATGCCACACGCACACACGGTCTTTCCACACGCACACACGGACAGCATACGCCATCAACACGGATGTCATACGTACCGGAGGAACGCCCCTAAAAAACGGAACACGGACCCGAAAAACGGACCGTAAGACACGTACGGTTTTTTTTGCAGAAGTGTGTCTTAGGGCTCATGAAGCGTTGGCTCCAGTTTGCCAAAAATTCGACAGTAGAGGATTGGAAGTGGGTGGTTTGGAGCAATAAGATGAATGTCAATAGACTAGGTTCTGATGGGTGCAAATGGGTCTGAAAGAAACAAGGGAAAAAGGGGATAATGGATTGAGAAATTGAAGGAACTGTCAAGTTCTGTGGAGGAAGGCTGATTATATGGGTTTTTTTCACAGCATTGGATACTTGACCAGGATCGATGGTGGTCTCACTGCTGAGCTATATGAGAGTATCCTACAAGACAAATTACTTTGTACAGTCGAGTACTATGAGTATGAAAAGAATGACAGAGTGTTCGACAATGGCCCAACGCATGCGTTGAGATTGGTGAAGAAATGGTTCAATGACAATGGAATACAGGTGCTAGATTGGCCTCCACAGTCCGCAGACCTCAACCCAATTGAACACTTGTGAGTAGAGTTGAAGAAAAAGCTGTATATATACCTAAGTGAGTCTACCTGTATACACCAATATTTGGAATGTGTGGAAGACACCTGGGATCAGATTGCGGTCCAGACATGCTTGAATCTGATCAAGAACATACCTAGAAGAATTCAGGGAGTGATGAAAAACAAAGGTGGATTTACAAAATAAGAAAAATTTAGATTTTTAGGAGCAAAACAGGAACAATGCAGCGATAATAATCTGCATAACTAATCATATACTAAATAGTTGCAAGTCAAATTTATGTATGAGATAGCCAAGATTATTGCCTTTAAAATTAAGGTAGTCTCACACTGAAAGCTGCAGTGGATGGTGAGATATGCAGCCTGAAAGTCAAACGTTTAAAATATTGTTACCCTTTTGCTCGTCAGTGTAAATTAGTAAACGAGGGACAGTCTTGTTTTTATTTCGCTCTTTTTATGTATTTCAAGTTTCCATTTGTGAATTACGTTGGCATGTTTTTTTTTTAAACTAAGGCTATGTTCACATTTCCGCTATTTAGTATCCGTCACAATCCGCCGCTTTGAGAAACAACGCAATCCGTTTAGCAGATTCTGTTGTTCCCATAGACTTGTATGAGCGGCTGATTGTGACTGATGACCCTGCGTTGCATCCTCCGCCCGACTAATCAGTCGTGGAACGACTAACCGTCGGGTGGCAGGAACACAGCATGTAACGTTTTTTTGAGCAGCGGAATCCTTTTGATTTCACAGCGCATGCTCAGCACTTGTGGTGGCCGGCTACTGTGAGCGATCAGCTGTTCACCTGGCAGCCGGCTACTATGAGCGATCAGCTAATCACCCGGCAGCTGGCTTCTGTGAGCGATCAGCTGATCACCCAGTGGCTGGCTTCTGTGAGCGATCAGCTGATCACCCGGCGGCTCAGCTGATCATTGATAATAGCCGGTCGCCGGTTAAACAGTTAAAAAAATATAAAAAAAAACAATAAAACCCCCCAAAGGATCGTTGTTTTGCAGCATCAGTCACATCAGTTGTGCCACTATCTACAACGCATCCGTTGAATCAGTCACACAACTGATTGTGATGGATGCAAAACAACAGAAGTGTGAACATAGCCTTAAATAGTGAACCAGGGATAGTGTGGGAGTGTATTTATTTAAATAAAGTATTTTTTATGTATGTTTTCTCTTCTCACTTTCAGAGTTATTAATGGGGGTGTCTGATAGACACCTCTTCATTACTAACACCAGGGCTTGATGCCAGCTAGCACTAGACAGCTAACATTAACTCCAATTACCATTACACTGATTGCAAACGCCTGAGGGCAATCGGGAAGAGTAGAGGCAAAGCACCAGAATTGGTGCATCTAATGGATGTGCCACTTCTGAGGTGGCTGTGGGCTGGCATTTTTAGGCTGGGAAGGGTCTAATAACCATGAACCTTCCCAGACTGATAATATCAGCCACCAGCTTTCTGCTTTACCTTGGCTGGTTATCAAAAATAGGGAGGACCTCACATTGTTTTTTCATTTATTTAATCATAAAAAGCTGTTTAATAAGATCCACAGTGTGAAATTTTATTATATGTCGGTGTTGTGCAATTACATGTCTAGATGTCTGTCTATATCTATTATTTATCTCTATAGCATTCAATGGAGTCCAAAAACGCTAGAAAAATGAAAAACGCATGTGAAAACACGTTTTTTGTGTTGTGTTTTTCCTGCCAAAAGATGCAAAACGGTGTAGAAACGTCTGCATCTAAATCCTCAATGTGTGCACATACCATTATATTTCTCTTCCCTGACAGCATATATTATCTCGGGTAATAAGCAGTCCACAGATATTACACATATCATTCTGGCAGCAATCTGGAATGTGTCTGTTGATCGTCTAGTCCGCCACCCGTTCTTTTATGAACATAGGATCTGTCATCAAATCAAAAGGGGAAAGATATTCTCATTGGGTTCCCACTTTTTCCCGGAAAAATACGATGTACACTGGAGATCAAAATTAGAGAACAACGTATGGTCACTTGCTTTTTTCAGAAATCAAGTAATCTACATTGATCAACATTTGAAGGTTTTTTGTAAGGGGTGCACCATGCCACTAGAACAATGTTTTACAAATGGTCCAAAGTTTATCAACATTAAACCTTTATTTTGCCCAAAACATGATGATCATAATTATTGAACAACAATAACTGTAGCACAGAGAAAGATAACTACATATTCTGAAGGTAACAACAGTCACCAATCAGTAGGAAGTGTACAGGGCTTTGCTTTGAATGACTTCAGCACATCTGTAGCCACAGGACATCACTAGTCTCTCACTCTGCTGTGATTTTGGTCCACTCTTCTTCCAGTCTCTTCTACACTTCTTTAACTGTTGTCGGATTCTTGGCCAAAACTTTGTCACCAAGGATTTTCCAGAGGTTTTCTATTGAGTTTAGAGCAGGACTCTAGGGTGGTCATTTCATTGTTTCAATACTTTCTGTTTCAAGGAACTGCTTTACCCGTTTTGCTGTGTGACAGAGTGCATTGTCTTGCATGAAAATTGCTGGCTGATTAAGTGATGAATGCAAGTAAGGAACCACGTGTTGTTTAAGAAGGTTCTGATACACACTTGCATTCACTCTACCATGGAGCTGTATGAGATGTCCAACTGCTGCAAAAAACATTCCCCAAACCATGACACTTTCTCCACCACCTTTCAGTGACTTCTTAACACAATTTGGGTTCAGTCTTTCCCCAGTTTGTTGACAAACAATGTTTCCCATCAGACAAAAGTAAATTAAACTTGCTTTCATCACTAAAATAAACTGTGGACCACTTCAACATACTCCTCAAGCCTTTTGATTCTTTCTGCTCATGACAGGTTTGGTCACTGCAGAGTGGCCTTTCAGTCCAAATGCTCTTAAACCCTGTGACTCTGTATGACGAGACAGATCCTTACCCTGTTCAGTGCTGAACTGGTGAGAAATTTCAGCTGCAGTAATGAAACGATTACCCATAGAGTCTCCACATTATCCTGTCCTCTGTTGCATTGTCTTTCGAGGGTGACCTGCCAGTCAGTGCAAACTGGAAAGTTAAGCTGGTGTCACACTAAGCGACAGCGACAACGACGTCGCTGTTACGTCACCATTTTCGGTGACGTAACAGCGACCTTGTAAGTCGCTGTTATGATCGCTGCTTAGCTGTCAAACACAGCAGAAGCAGCAGCGATCATAACGTCGCTGTGCTACATGTGCAGAGAGCAGGGAGCCGCGCTTAGCGCTGGCTCCTTGCTCTCCTATGTACAGTACACATCGGGTTAATTAACCCGATGTGTACTGCAGCTACATGTCACAGTGCAGAGAGCAGGGAGCCGCGCGCACTGCTTAGTGCTGGCTCCTTGCTCTCCTTGCTACAGTATACATCGGGTTAATTACCCGATGCATACTGCAGCCACATGTCACAGTGCAGGAGCCGGCACTGGCAGCAAGAGCGGAGGCTGGTAACCAGCGTAAACATCGGGTAACCAGGGAAAGGGCTTCCCTTGGTTACCCGATGTTTACGCTGGTTACAGCTTACCGCAGCTGCCAGTGCCGGCTCCTGATCGCTTCATTTCGTCGCTCTCTCGCTGTCACACACAGCGATGTGTGTCACAGCGGGAGAGTGACGACCAAAAAATGAAGCTGGACATTCAGCAACGACCGGCGACCTCACAGCAGGGGCCAGGTCGTTGCTGGATGTCACACACAGCGACAGCGACGGGACGTCGCTGCAACGTCACAGAAAATGGTGACGTAGCAGCGACGTCGTTGTCGTCGTCGTTATGTGTGACACCAGCTTTAGGCTGACAGTTAGATAGGATTTATCAGATAATTAAGGAAATTAGCACCATGTGCCAGATTAACACCAATAATTTGCAGGTATCTGAAAGTGTTCTCTAATTTTGATGTTCTTTTTCATTGATCTCATTTACATTATTTATTATGTGCTTTACAATAAATTCAATTTCTGAAATAAGCTTAAAATACTGTTAGTTTACTCATGTTAGGATATAATCACATAGGACTACACAATGACATTAATATTTAGGAAATTGTGTTCTTCTCTAATTTTTATCTCCAGTGTATATATTTTTTATACCAATGTACAGTACCAGAGATATTTTTCCTGGTCTTTCCAAGGGGGCATGGCTCACATGAACCTGAGGCGTGTCTTTAGACTGTTTTTCAGATTTACCCTGTGAGCACCGCCCCCTTGTATAGACCAGAAAAATCAGCAGTAATAAAAACATATATATATATATACAGTTAGGTCCAGAAATATTTGGACAGTGACACAATTTTCGCGAGTTGGGCTCTGCATGCCACCACATTGGATTTGAAATGAAATCTCTACAACAGAATTCAAGTGCAGATTGTAACGTTTAATTTGAAGGTTTGAACAAAAATATCTGATAGAAATTGTAGGAATTGTCACATTTCTTTACAAACACTCCACATTTTAGGAGGTCAAAAGTAATTGGACAAATAAACCAAACCCAAACAAAATATTTTTATTTTCAATATTTTGTTGCGAATCCTTTGGAGGCAATCACTGCCTTAAGTCTGGAACCCATGGACATCACCAAATGCTAGGTTTCCTCCTTCTTAATGCTTTGCCAGGCCTTTACAGCCGCAGCCTTCAGGTCTTGCTTGTTTGTGGGTCTTTCCGTCTTAAGTCTGGATTTGAGCAAGTGAAATGCATGCTCAATTGGGTAAAGATCTGGTGATTGACTTGGCCATTGCAGAATGTTCCACTTTTTTGCACTCATGAACTCCTGGGTAGCTTTGGCTGTATGCTTGGGGTCATTGTCCATCTGTACTATGAAGCACCGTCCGATCAACTTTGCGGCATTTGGCTGAATCTGGGCTGAAAGTATATCCCGGTACACTTCAGAATTCATCCGGCTACTCTTGTCTGCTGTTATGTCATCAATAAACACAAGTGACCAAGTGCCATTGAAAGCCATGCATGCCCATGCCATCACGTTGCCTCCACCATGTTTTACAGAGGATGTGGTGTGCCTTGGATCATGTGCCGTTCCCTTTCTTCTCCAAACGTTTTTCTTCTCATCATTCTGGTACAGGTTGATCTTTGTCTCATCTGTCCATAGAATACTTTTCCAGAACTGAGCTGGCTTCATGAGGTGTTTTTCAGCAAATTTAACTCTGGCCTGTCTATTTTTGGAATTGATGAATGGTTTGCATCTAGATGTGAACCCTTTGTATTTACTTTCATGGAGTCTTCTCTTTACTGTTGACTTAGAGACAGATACACCTACTTCACTGAGAGTGTTCTGGACTTCAGTTGATGTTGTGAACGAGTTCTTCTTCACCAAAGAAAGTATGCGGCGATCATCCACCACTGTTGTCATCCGTGGACGCCCAGGCCTTTTTGAGTTCCCAAGCTCACCAGTCAATTCCTTTTTTCTCAGAATGTACCCGACTGTTGATTTTGCTACTCCAAGTATGTCTGCTATCTCTCTGATGGATTTTTTCTTCTTTTTCAGCCTCAGGATGTTCTGCTTCACCTCAATTGAGTGCCTTAGACCGCATGTTGTCTAGTCACAGCAACAACTTCCAAATGCAAAACCACACACCTGTAATCAACCCCAGACCTTTTAACTACTTCATTGATTACAGGTTAACGAGGGAGACGCCTTCAGAGTTAATTGCAGCCCTTAGAGTCCCTTGTCCAATTACTTTTGGTCCCTTGAAAAAGAGGAGGCTATGCATTACAGAGCTATGATTCCTAAACCCTTTCTCCGATTTGGATGTGAAAACTCTCATATTGCAGCTGGGAGTGTGCACTTTCAGCCCATATTATATATATAATTGTATTTCTGAACATGTTTTTGTAAACAGCTAAAATAACAAAACTTGTGTCACTGTCCAAATATTTCTGGACCTAACTGTATATATATATATATATATATATATATATATATATCTGGAACTGTATGGCGAATTTAAAATAAACAAACAAGCAGCATACTCGGGAGCGGAATAATATAAAAGCAGATGTGGCCACGATTTTATTTTTTGTATTAATAATTACTGATTATGGAATCAATTATTTTTAATACAAAATTAAATTAACTGTTTATTTCGTTTTTATTTAATTCTATTTTTACCCAAACACTGGGGGCTGCCATCTTGGATTTGCAGTGTGTAATGACAGTTACCTCAAATATGGCAGCCCATGTGCATAGATATAATAGTCGGGCTCCGACCCTATTTCCTGCACTGAAGCTGCTCCCTGCTTTGAACTGAACAATCCCCTGGGCTGTCCAGATCACAGCTTGGGGAGGAGACTGCCGCCATCTTTGTGGAGCCCACAGTGTATTCTGTGTGCTTCACTTTCCCCCTGTCACTACTGTGCGGTCAGCGTGACCCAAACAATGACAGGAGGAGTTGACAAGTCACTAGGCTGACAGGAGTAGCTGCCAAAAGTGAAGGTCCAGGCATGATGTGAGTACATGTGGCGGAGCGGTGATCGCAGCTGACATTAGCTGCGATCACCGGCAGTTCCTCCTGTCACTATACTGAGCAATGACAGGAGTAGCTACCGAGACTCCAGGCTCACAGGAGGAGGTGCCGAGAGCGGAGGTCTGGGATGGGGGTCAGTACCGGGGGCAGGGAGCGGTGATCGTAGCCTAACATCTATAATAGAATGCTTGGCTGCAGATCACCACTCACCGCCATGTTCAAAGCAGAGAAATCACACGCTGGTGTGCTCTTAACATACTAACACAGCTCTGCTGTATCACTGCACACTGATATAGCAGAGCTGTGTACTGTATGCAGCACTATGGTGCACAGTATTGTGGAGCACTATTTTATGTGGCACTGTATATTATGGAGCACTGTATATTATGGGACACTATATTATGGGGCACGGTATTGTGGAGCATGATATATTATGGGGCACTGTATTGTGGAGCAATGTATATTATGGGGCACTGTATTGTGGAGCATGGTATATTATGGGCCACGGTTTTGTGGAGCACGGTATATTATGGGGCACTGTATTGTGGAGCATGGTATATTATAGAGCACGGTACGTATTATGGAGCACGGTATTATGGAGCACTGTGACAGCTGTCCTTCGTGACACTTTAGACATATCAGGATCACTTTGCAGTCCCCAACAACATGGCTCCGCACTGTGATCCTAAACTTCATCATCTCTTATCCTTTTGGAAACCCCCAGATTGGGAGGGGAGGCGTATCATCACACACAGGAGAGCCGATTCTGTCCACTTTTACTGCAGCTGTAATGTGAGCTAGTTCTACAGTAGCTCTAAAGCAGGATTTCAGCAGCTGCTCCCCTAGTGTTTAAGAGTGGCAAATATCAAACTTTTTAGATTATTTTTTCATATTTTGCTCCATTAAAAACAAATGATAATAGTTAAACAAGACATTCAAAATTTATATTTTTTCAGTTTAAAAAAAATAAAAAAATTTTGATGGCACCTTCCCTTTAGTAAGAAGGCAATAAGATACTACCAGTTATCTCATGCTGCCAACAATCATTTAACGGCCACAGAAGAAACAATCTAATGGCCGATTAATAGCCGACCGTTGCCGAACCAACCGACCTGGAGTGAGCTCCTTCACTATTAGCACAGTGACCCGATCTTTTTGTATCCTCATCTGCGATGGAGGTAGAACCAAGATAGTCACATAGAGGCTACATGGTGAGATAACTGTGCCCCTGTGGTAGACTGTGTCGGCCATGCTGGGAGTTGTAGTTTCCCAACCCGGTGATCCCTGATCTAATGTCATCTCAGGATCTCCTGGCTCACAAAATCTCTATTATTAAGTCCACACCTCCTCTGGATCACTAGGTGTCCTGTCACAACGCCCAGGACTCAACACCTAACACCCCATATTATCAGGACCCTGCACCTTACACCCCATATTATCAGGACCTTGCACCTAACAGCCCGTATTATCAGGACCCTGCACCTAACAGCCCGTATTATCAGGACCCTGCACCTAACAGCCCGTATTATCAGGACCTTGCACCTAACAGCCCGTATTATCAGGACCCTGCACCTAACAGCCCGTATTATCAGGACCCTGCACCTAACACCCCGTATTATCAGGACCCTGCACCTAACAGCCCGTATTATCAGGACCCTGCACCTAACAGCCCGTATTATCAAGACCCTGCACCTAACAGCCCGTATTATCAGGACCCTGCACCTAACACCCCGTATTATCAGGACCCTGCACCTAACAGCCCGTATTATCAGGACCCTGCACCTAACAGCCCGTATTATCAGGACCCTGCACCTAACAGCCCGTATTATCAGGACCCTGCACCTAACACCCCGTATTATCAGGACCCTGCACCTAACAGCCCGTATTATCAGGACCCTGCACCTAACAGCCCGTATTATCGGGGCCCTGCACCTAACAGCCCGTATTATCAGGACCCTGCACCTAGCAGCCCGTATTATCAGGACCTTGCACCTAACAGCCCGTATTATCAGGACCCTGCACGTAACACCCCATATTATCAGGGCCCTGCACCTAACAGCCCGTATTATCGGGGCCCTGCACCTAACAGCCCGTATTATCAGGACCCTGCACCTAACAGCCCGTATTATCAGGACCTTGCACCTAACAGCCCGTATTATCAGGACCCTGCACCTAACAGTCCGTATTATCAGGACCCTGCACGTAACACCCCATATTATCAGGGCCCTGCACCTAACAGCCCGTATTATCGGGGCCCTGCACCTAACAGCCCGTATTATCAGGACCCTGCACCTAACAGCCCGTATTATCAGGACCTTGCACCTAACAGCCCGTATTATCAGGACCCTGCACCTAACACCCTGTATTATCAGGACCTCGCACCTAACAGCCCGTATTATCAGGACCCTGCACCTAACACCCCGTATTATCAGGACCTTGCACCTAACAGCCCGTATTATCAGGACCCTGCACCTAACAGCCCGTATTATCAGGACCTTGCACCTAACAGCCCGTATTATCAGGACCCTGCACCTAACAGCCCGTATTATCAGGACCTTGCACCTAACAGCCCGTATTATCAGGACCCTGCACGTAACAGCCCGTATTATCAGGACCCTGCACCTAACACCCCGTATTATCAGGACCCTGCTGGACCCTGCACCTAACACCCTGTATTATCAGGACCTCGCACCTAACAGCCCGTATTATCAGGACCCTGCTGCACCTAACGCCCTGTATTATCAGGACCTTGCACCTAACAGCCCGTATTATTAGGACCCTGCTGCACCTAACACCCTGTATTATCAGGACCTTGCACCTAACAGCCCGTATTATCAGGACCCTGCTGCACCTAACACCCTGTATTATCAGGACCCTGCACCTAACAGCCCGTATTATCAGGACCCTGCTGCACCTAACACCCTGTATTATCAGGACCTTGCACCTAACAGCCCGTATTATCAGGACCCTGCACCTAACACCCCATATTATCAGGACCCTGCACCTAACACCCCGTATTATCAGGACCCTGCACCTAACAGCCCGTATTATCAGGACCCTGCACCTAACACCCCGTATTATCAGGACCCTGCACCTAACAGCCCGTATTATCAGGACCTTGCACCTAACACCCCATATTATCAGGGCCCTGCACCTAACAGCCCGTATTATCGGGGCCCTGCACCTAACACCCCGTATTATCAGGACCTCGCACCTAACAGCCCGTATTATCAGGACCTCGCACCTAACAGCCCGTATTATCAGGACCCTGCACGTAACAGCCCGTATTATCAGGACCCTGCTGCACCTAACACCCTGTATTATCAGGACCCTGCACCTAACAGCCCGTATTATCAGGACCCTGCTGCACCTAACACCCTGTATTATCAGGACCTTGCACCTAACAGCCCGTATTATCAGGACCCTGCACCTAACACCCCATATTATCAGGACCCTGCACCTAACACCCCGTATTATCAGGACCCTGCACCTAACAGCCCGTATTATCAGGACCCTGCACCTAACACCCCGTATTATCAGGACCCTGCACCTAACAGCCCGTATTATCAGGACCTTGCACCTAACACCCCATATTATCAGGGCCCTGCACCTAACAGCCCGTATTATCGGGGCCCTGCACCTAACACCCCGTATTATCAGGACCTCGCACCTAACAGCCCGTATTATCAGGACCTCGCACCTAACAGCCCGTATTATCAGGACCCTGCACGTAACAGCCCGTATTATCAGGACCCTGCACGTAACACCCCATATTATCAGGACCCTGCACCTAACAGCCCGTATTATCAGGATCCTGCACCTAACAGCCCGTATTATCAGGATCCTGCACCTAACAGCCCGTATTATCAGGACCTTGCACCTAACACCCCATATTATCAGGGCCCTGCACCTAACAGCCCGTATTATCGGGGCCCTGCACCTAACACCCCGTATTATCAGGACCTCGCACCTAACAGCCCGTATTATCAGGACCTCGCACCTAACAGCCCGTATTATCAGGACCCTGCACGTAACAGCCTGTATTATCAGGACCCTGCACCTAACACCCTGTATTATCAGGACCCTGCACGTAACACCCCATATTATCAGGACCCTGCACCTAACAGCCCGTATTATCAGGACCCTGCACCTAACAGCCCGTATTATCAGGACCCTGCACCTAACAGCCCGTATTATCAGGACCCTGCACGTAACACCCCATATTATCAGGGCCCTGCACCTAACAGCCCGTATTATCGGGGCCCTGCACCTAACAGCCCGTATTATCAGGACCCTGCACCTAACAGCCCGTATTATCAGGACCTTGCACCTAACAGCCCGTATTATCAGGACCCTGCACCTAACACCCTGTATTATCAGGACCTCGCACCTAACAGCCCGTATTATCAGGACCCTGCACCTAACACCCCGTATTATCAGGACCTTGCACCTAACAGCCCGTATTATCAGGACCCTGCACCTAACAGCCCGTATTATCAGGACCTTGCACCTAACAGCCCGTATTATCAGGACCCTGCACCTAACAGCCCGTATTATCAGGACCTTGCACCTAACAGCCCGTATTATCAGGACCCTGCACGTAACAGCCCGTATTATCAGGACCCTGCACCTAACACCCCGTATTATCAGGACCCTGCACCTAACAGCCCGTATTATCAGGACCCTGCACCTAACACCCTGTATTAACAGGACCTTGCACCTAACAGCCCGTATTATCAGGACCCTGCTGCACCTAACAGCCCGTATTATCAGGACCTTGCACCTAACAGCCCGTATTATCAGGACCTTGCACCTAACAGCCCGTATTATCAGGACCCTGCACCTAACAGCCCGTATTATCAGGGCCCTGCACCTAACAGCCCGTATTATCAGGGCCCTGCACCTAACACCCCGTATTATCAGGACCCTGCACCTAACACCCCGTATTATCAGATTATCAGGACCCTGCACCTAACAGCCCGTATTATCAGGACCCTGCTGCACCTAACACCCTGTATTATCAGGACCTTGCACCTAACAGCCCGTATTATCAGGACCCTGCTGCACCTAACACCCTGTATTATCAGGACCTTGCACCTAACAGCCCGTATTATCAGGACCCTGCTGCACCTAACACCCCGTATTATCAGGACCCTGCACCTAACAGCCCGTATTATCAGGACCCTGCACCTAACACCCCGTATTATGGGGGGCCTGCACAACCTATCACTATACAGCAGGTCTGACAGCTCCCGGGCAGCACCGTTCAGACCTTCAATACCAGCGCGGTCTGTGATTGGTCCACTTACCACGTGACACAGCGCGTTTTCTCTGCCCTCAGTTATTGGAGTGACGTCACGTCCGCCCTTCTTCCGCATAGAGGTTGAGACCAGAAAAACATCCTGCAGGCGGATCACAGTGGGATGTTGTCAGCGCCTGGTCTGCCGTGAATCTGTAGGGGCCGGGGAGCAGGTGAGTGCGGGGCCAGTATACGGCCCCGGGGGAGTATGGCGGCCACCAGGGCTTCTCCTGTGTGTGTGTATGTATGTCCTGGGCATGCTGCTCCTTGTAGTACCACATCACATACACCCCCTATTATACAGCGGAGCCCGTATTCATGACTGCCCACCCCTCCTGGACTTGTTTCCTCCCGTGGACATTTTTGTGCTGGTTTGTTTCTCCTCCCTAGGATCTGATCATCTGAGAATTGGCCTTCAGTAAATGGAGACCCCTCTGATCCCATTAGGCTGTGGAGCTGATGTGTCCCCATCCATCATTGCCCCTGTGGGATGATAAAGCACTAATATGCATGGCCGCAGGGACTGTACTGATCGCCATCAGTGAGCGGCTGCCATGTTCCTGCATCATCCACTGGACAAGAGAAAGGGTCCACCCACCAAAGCACCCAAGCCGTTATTTGGTGGGTCATCATGCTGTGGTCACAGGGACTTATGAGGGGTTTGTGGCACATACACAAAAATAGTGCAATTATTCAAGCTGCTTCGTGTCTGCACCCAATACGATAGTTATTCAGATGTCCCCCGCAGTAGATCACTGTCACAGTGGCCAACGCGGTAGGCTGTCCCCAGCGTGCCCATATTGTGTCCCCCCCCCCCCATCAGTCAGACACCAGTATAGTTCCTTTGCACATACCCAGATGCTACAATAGTTCCCCCACATACCGTGATGCCCCCACAGCTTTCCCTTTTCTTTACACAGAATAGTGCACTGATAACTATTCCCCTCTATTCCCACCGTAGCTGCCCGGTCTGTGTGTGGCTCTGTACTGTGTGCACGATCTGGTGAGGTAATTGCGGCTCTAAGACTCAGGCTGAATGGTGGCGCAGGGAGATGACCATTACCGGTCCAGCCTGTGTTCAGCTGTATCTGCATCCTGAGGACACACCTTACATTGGGACCACAGAGAGGGGTCTGACTCACGTACCCCATAGTAGCAGTATGGTCTTCCGTTATTGTTGATATGCCCCTCAGAGGATGCTGCAGTTTTCTTTGGGTCCTAGAGACCCAAATAATGTGTTCATCTAAAATGGTGTAAGTAGCACACGAGGGTGAAATCGCTGCTACAGATACTGCGTCGTGGTCCGCAAGCTTCACATTTCATTTTGTAGAGATATTGGTGACATTTAACAATGTATATACTATTTCCGAGTCTTAGCCTCTCACCTAGCCAAGTCAGACTTTGCACTGACAAGGATCAATACCCCGAAACATGGGGTCTGAAAATTTAGATTCTGGTTTGGCTTTTAACCGGCACGGTGGCTCAGTGGTCAGCACTGCAGTCTTACAGCGCTGGGGTCCTGGGTCCAAATCCCACCAAGGACACCATCTGCAAGGAGTTTGTATGTCCTCCCAGTGTTTGCGTGGGTTTCCTCCGGTTGCCTCCCACACTCCAAAGATATACCGATAGGGAATCTAGATCGTGAGCCCCAATGGGGACAGTGTTCCTGATGCATGTAAAGTGCTGCTATATATATATATATATATATATATATATAAGATTTGACTTTAAAGCCATATGGCAAGGCTTGCTAAAGGGTCCATATTGACTTTAGGATTGGGTGCCACTAGAGTTCAAGTCCTCTTCCTCTCTGAAGAGACTATTTGCATACTCGAATACTCTCTTATTCTCTGGGGGACCCTTATTAATCATTTGTCCCGAAATTGATCGCCATGAGTGTGTACAGCTGCATCTTGTCATGGTGTTTGACCTGTAACATGGCTGTCTTTCACATCCTCCCCTTTCAGCACAGTTTGTCTGTTCCTCACCCAGTTTTGAGCCTCCCACACGGTTTTCAGGTAATGATTGTGTTTCTGTCTACAGATGAAAATGATGATGATTTTCAAAGATGACCAAATCTGCTAAATCACACAGATTTTACAGAAAATTTTAATTTCAGCAAAGTTATTTTCTATCTCCAGATCCCAGATTATTAGGGTATGTGCGCACGTTGCTTTTTACCTGCTTTTTTGCTGCTTTTTCTTCTGCGCTGTTTAATGCCAAAATGGATGTGTTCTTCTATTCAAGCAAAGTCTATGGGAATTTGGGTTTCTTGTTCACACTATGTTGTTCAAAATGCTGCCTTTTTGTGGCAGAACTTTGGTCAAAAACTCAGCTTTGCAGTGCAAAACCCAAATGGCAAAAACAATTGACATGTTGCTTCTTTGAAAAGCTGAGTTTTTGACCAAAGTTCTGCCACAAAAAGGCAGCATTTTGAACAACATAGTGTGAACAAGAAACCCAAATTCGGGGGGCGTGTCCTGGACATGGCGGCGTGAGGAAGCTTGTTCCCAGAGCTCCTGCGCCCACAAAAGACTACAGTTATATCCCGCTGACCCCGCTTACCCAGGATGGCTCCAAAGAAGAAACCGGGTAGTGCTGCAGCTCCTGCCTCCCCCACGGCGTGTCAGAACTCCCAGGGGAGCATATCCAGGTACCTGGCGGCGTCTGGGACTGAGCCTCCGCTGGCGGCCCGAAGCAAGATGGCGCCGGTGGGCTCGCGGCCCCCTCCGACGGGGAATTCCCCAGGCGCGGTCCGGCGCCCTCCCACAGCCAGCAACATTGCACCGGAGACCAGCGGTGGGGAGGAGCGGCGCAGGGCCCCGGCACTGATACAGAAGGGAGACAGCCCAGGTAGGGAGGGCTGGAGGGGTGGGGGGGGAACCGCGCAGCATTCCTCGCGGCCTGCCTCCATACATGCTGCTGCGGGGGAGGCGGAGACCTCGGCCCCTGGGGGATCATGCGATCCGGGAATACCTGCCATCCTCTGCACCCAGGGGTCCCCCCCCCCAGCTGGAGCGCACAGCGCCCCTGTCCTTAAAAAGCACCCTGCCCTCTGGCCCTCCGCAGGAAGACATAAATGCTCTCAGGGAGCTTATCCTAGCCCTCCCCAGCAAAAAAGACCTGGAAGATGTAGTGGCCAGAATTGAATCCTCCCAACAGATGGCGCTGTCCACCCTGAGAGAGGAAATGGTGGTGCTGGAGGACAGAATTGAGGCAACGGAGCAAGCACAGGAGTCCCTGGAGAGCAGAATGGAGCGAATTGAAAGGGACTGTGAATCTTCTAATGCCCACATCAGAGACCTAGCCCTGCTCCTGGATGACCAAGAAAACAGGAGCAGGAGAAATAATGTCAGGCTGAAGGGTATACCGGAGGACTGGCCCCAGGATCTCCTGCGTTCTAAAGTCCTGTCCATTTTCAACATGGTCACAGATCGTCCGCTTGAGGCTACTTATCTTTTTGACAGAATCCACAGGGTTGCCAGGCCCGGCACCAGACCCACGCCCTCCTCCAGGGATGTGTTATGCCGCCTACATTACTATGGAGACAGAGAAAAGATCCTGCAGGGGGCCTGGGCACACGGCCCTGTGAAAATAGACGGTGCTATGGTAAAGTTGTTCCCGGACGTATCCAGCCGCACACTGTATATGAGGCGTCTGCTGCAACCTCTCCTGATTAGAATAAAGGAAGCGAACGCCACCTATAGATGGGGCCACCCCTTCCACCTGATTGTGCGTAAGGGGGACTCGGTGTTCCTTCTGAGGAGGCACTCGGAGCTCCCGAATCTCTGTGCCTTTCTGGATATTTCGGACTGCTCGGTTCCGGACTGGACGGCTTGGGAGCCTCAGGCCTATACGGAGCAGAGGAGGAGAAAGGGGGGAGCCACCCCTGCTCAAAGAGAGGTCCAGTGAGAAAGAAGGCTCTATTTGAGCAAGATCTGAGTGGAGGAGTGCCTACAACGGAGGCAATGCTGGTGGTGAAGGAGACGGGAGATGGGAGGGTCTTCTGTGAGCCTACGCCTCAGAGGGAAAGAAGAGAAAAAAGAAAAAAATGACAATCTAGGCGTTAAATCAATTCTAATGGACACAATGTTCTGGGGGATGTCTAAAACATTTGCGATGGTGGATCCTAAGATAGTGGGCTGGGGGGGGTGGGGGGGGCAAAGTTTCTATAAGCTTGTTCTGGGGGGTGGGGTTAGTGGGAGGTTATTTGGCGGACCCTTCCTTAGGTTTGGGAGGGAGGGGCCGGCCAGCAGGAAAAAGTAGGGCACGGGGTAGCGCTCTGGCCGTGTGTCGGTTCGTGTCCCCGTTTTTCCCTTAAGTAGTCCCTGGGCTGGTCCCCGGCTCTACGAACAGTATATTAACTGTTTCTCTACTTTCCGGTTATCTTCTTGAGTTTCTTTTTTCTCTTTTTTTCTAATCTCGAAGTTTTCTTCTCCCCCTTTTTTTTTCTCCCTCTCTCTTCTCCCCTGCCCCTTCTCCCCCTCCTTTTTTTTTTTTTTTTTTTTTTTTTCTCTCCTCTCTCTCGCCCCTCCCCCCCACCCGGGTTCCTGTGACAGAGCATGGTGAAACAAAAGCAGCATGAGCTACGAGTGGGCTCATTGAATGTCAAGGGACTCCACAGCTCGGAGAAACGCTCTATACTACTGAACCTCCTATGGAGAAACCGAATCCAGGTCGCCTTTCTTCAAGAGACACACTACTGCGAATCCAGACCATACAGACTCACGGACAGAAGGTATCCAATAGTACTCCACTCACCCTCCCCGGATCCTAGATCAAGGGGCACAAGCATCTTGCTGTCTAATACGCTCCCCTGGGAACCGTTAGACTCTCGGTCGGATGCCGAGGGAAGGCTCCTAATGCTCAAGGGACGCATTGTTTCTCAAATAGTCACCTTTGTGGCAGTTTATCTGCCCAACAAGGGTCAGTGTGCCGCCTTGATACGCTATCTTGAGCAGATTGAGGAATTCTCAGAGGGTACCCTGATTCTGGGGGGTGACTTTAATGTCGTGTTGGAACCGTCGAGGGATAGCTCAAAGGGGGTGTCCAGTCTCCCACAAAAGGCACTACGCCGGATGAGAAGGGGATTACATGATCACCAACTGATAGACACGTGGCGATTGATGCACCCATCAGACAAAGACTTTTCATTTTACTCAGCTGTTCATAACTGCTATTCACGGTTGGACCTTTTCCTCCTCAGACATGGGGACCTTCATTCTCTGGTGGATGCGTCGATTGAGTGCATATCCTTTTCTGATCATGCTCTGATCAGTCACTATTTCCCTCGACTGTTCCATCAGAAGACAGGGACAGTGGATGCTGAACACTTCATTACTTGCGGACCAGGCGACGATGCGGGAACTGGGGGAGGCCTTGACTACATATTTTGACAACCACAGAAAGGGGGAGGTGTCCCCTAATATTGTCTGGGAGGCGCACAAATGCGTGGCAAGGGGTCTACTCATCAAGCATGGTTCACGTTTGAAGAGGGAACGGGCAGCGGAGGTCACATCTCTCTTAGCCGAAATAAGGGAGTTGGAAGTAACACATAAGGGGTCTTTGGAAGGGGAGATAGGAGTCAGGCTGGGTAGGAAGAGGGAGGAATTGCGTACTTTACTATACCACAAAGCCAAGGGAGCACTAGCCAAGTGTAGAAGACACTTCTACGAATTTGGTAATAAGAGTGGCAGGGCACTGGCTCGTGCCCTGAGGACTCAGAGGGCGAGGGGATATGTCCCTAAAGTGCAAACTCCCGGAGGGGGGTGGGCCACATTGCCGAAGGACATCGCATCCGCCTTTAAAGACTTTTACTCCTCGCTTTACTCTATAGACGAGGGACGGTCCGAGAGAGCTGGGGCGGAGCTGCGGCAACGCATAAGGAAATATATCTTGGATTCCGGCTTGAAACATTTTAAACCTGAGGATGCGGCGGCACTGGAGAGGCCCATCTCCGAGGAGGAGTATTGGTCCGCAATCAAAAACTCCCCCACAGGCAAGGCCCCGGGCCCAGATGGTTTCCCCTTGCAATACTATAAAAAAATGGGCACTCTACTGCTTCCCCCATTCCTTTCAGCCTTTAACAATATCCCATCATGTGAGGCAGCCCCGTTGCCGAGGGATTCCTTAGCCGCTAACATAGTAGTCATCCCTAAAGAGGGCAAAGATCCTTCCTCCTGCTCAAGTTACAGGCCAATATCCCTCCTCAATACGGATTTGAAGTTCTTTACTAGAATTATTTCGGACAGACTGTCCCCGCTGATAGGGGAAATTGTTCACACAGACCAGGCAGGGTTTGTAAGGGGAAGAGAAGCAAGAGACAATACAACTAAGGCGGTGAATTTAGTCCATAAGGCTAAAACGGAAGGGACGCCACTCATGCTCTTGTCGACTGATGCAGAAAAAGCGTTCGATAGAGTTAATTGGATATTTATGGAGGAGGTATTGCGAGTGGTGGGGCTGGGGAGGATGATGTTCAAGTGGATCTGCTCTCTGTACAGCATCCCATCGGCAACAGTTAGAGTGAACGGTCTCAACTCAGATAGATTCCCCATTCTTAATGGCACAAGACAGGGTTGCCCCTTATCGCCCCTGATCTTCATTCTGACCCTGGAACCCCTACTATGTCGAATAAGAGGAAACATTAACATATCGGGCCCTAGAGTTGACGGCTCCAACTACAAAATTGCGGCATATGCGGATGACCTACTCTTTTTCATAACTAATCCACAGGTTTCCCTCCCCAACTTATTGAGAGAGTTGGAAATATACTCATCTCTTTCTAATTTTAAAATCAACATGTCAAAGTCCGAAGCTTTAAATGTATCTCTACCCCAAGAACAGGTAGTCTCGCTTCAATCTGCATTTAGGTTTAGGTGGTCTAGTCACTCCCTGAGGTACTTGGGGGTCCAGTTGGCAGCGGACATTAGTCAACTCTACAAATTGAATTATCTTCCTCTCTTGCAATCTATTAGAACAGACTGCGCAAGTTGGGGGAAGGGCTACTTTACTTGGTTCGGGAGGTGTGCAATATTGAAGATGAACATACTTCCTCGGCTATTATACCTCTTTCAGTCCCTGCCGATTCGGATCCCGGGCTCCTTTTTCGGGGATGTGGCTTCACTACAAACTAAATTTATCTGGGCAAATAAACCGGCGACAATTTCCCGTTCCCTACTGTGTAGACCTAAGAGCAGAGGAGGTCTGGGAATCCCCGACTTGAAAAAATACTACTGGGCTACTCACATGGTCAGGGTACTAGACTGGTGCCGCCACTTTAAGACAAAGGCATGGGTGGCACTGGAACAGAGTTTCTCGGACATACATCTCCCGGCCACTCCCTGGCTTTTGCACTTTTCCCCGACAAATTTGAAATCTCACCCACTTATTGGAGCCACCCTGGAATGCTGCTCGAAAAACGAGATTCGGCGCATTCTCCTTCCTGTGCCCTCTTGCATGTCGCCCATATTGGGAGATCCGGAGTTCCGCCCTGGCCTCTCGGACCCTGTCTTTCGGGGTTGGGTTCAGGGGGGTAGATTTAGAGCTTGTCACCTGGGAAGAGGGGGGGGATTGGCTACCTCTTGAGGATATCCGTAGTCTCCTGACCCCGAATCCCATGGGGAGATGGAGAGCGACGCAACTGAGGCATTTTCTGCGCTCCCTCCCCTGCTTCACTCAGTATGCAGGGCCCCCCACGAGGTTTGAAAAACTTTGCCTAGAGGGGGGTGTTCTTCGGCATTCGCTCTCCTTAGTGTATACCATGCTAGCAGACCCAGGAGACTTGCCCATTCCGGCATACCTGCAGCAGTGGGAGAGGGATCTGGGGATGGCCCTAACTGTCACGCAAAGAGACAAAATTTTAATGTTAGCACATAAAACATCGATCAGCTCCAGATTGCTGGAGGCCAACTATAAACTGCTGGCAAGGTGGTATAGAGTCCCGTCTAGGCTGCATAGGATATTCCCCTCAGTGGACCCTGCGTGTTGGCGGTGTGGATTGGAGGAGGGTGACTATGTACATGTCTTCTGGTCATGTCCCTCTTTGCAGAGGTTTTGGTCAGAGGTGAAGCAGGTAATCAGACAGGTGACCGGGACGAAGGAGACACTGGACCAGAGCTGTTTTTACTACAATTAACGGGACTCCCGATCTCTAAATATAAAAGTTCCTTGCTGAGATTCCTAGTCATGGCCGCCAGGTCCTGTATTCCTCTTGGCTGGAAGTCTACGGACCCCCCCACGGTGGCTCAGTGGGTATCAAGGGTCAACGACTTAATGCACATGGAGGATTTGACATCCTCTCTTAATGATCGCCGGGGGACTTCTACAGGACATGGCTTCCATGGATGGAGTTCACCTCCTCTACAGACCACATAAGACTGCTCTCTGACCCGCGGGAGCGCCCTGGTGGGGGTGTGGGGTAATCCCCCTGGAATCCCCCCCCCCCCCCCCCTTTTCTCCCAAACCCCCCCCATTCTTCCCTCTTTCCCCCCCCCCCCCCCTTTTTTTTTTTTTGTCTTGTCTTTTCCCTCTCTCTTTCTCTTCTTCTCCCTCTCCCTCTCGGTCTCCTTTCCCCCCCTCTTCTCACCTTTTTTTCCTCACCCCCCCCTTTCTCTCACCTTCTCCTGTTCCTGATACACACAACTTATGATGTTCTCTTTTAGGACTTTCTTTTCTCTCTTTCTGCTAAATGTTCTTCTTTCTTTGTATAGAGTTGGTTCTCAAAATAAAAGGTTAAAATCAGACCAGACTCGTAGGGATGGCAGACGGGATGCATAAGGATACTGGAGGTCAGGATTTATGTCAACGTTATATCCCTGATATTTTTCATGTTGCTCCTTGTGGAGCAGAAAGTTTTTCAATGTCACGAGTTGGTATGTAAAATAAAGAATTTAAAAAAAAAAAAAAAAAAAAAAAAAAGAAACCCAAAGTCCCATAGACTTTGCTTGAATAGAAGAACACATCCATTTTGGCATTAAACAGCGCAGAAGAAAAAGCAGGTAAAAAGCAACGTGCGCACATACCCTTATAATGGGTGAAGCCTCCCTCACCGCTCGCCCGTCCACCGTCCTCACTGCCCGCTTCTACGCGCCTCTTCTTGTCGTCTTTTTCTCTGCTTTATCCTCATCCTCCTCACTCCGTGGCCTCCGTCGCTGCACACTGCCATCACTCAGGAAAGTCGTGGAGGAGACTTCTTTTGTTCATTTACTCTGCATTTTGATTAATAAAATGAGCTCTTAACACTCCCTATCTTTTACGTCATTCTTATTTTTCCGCTTTTCCCCTGAGCCAAACACAATATAAGTTGATGACTGTATTAACCTATGGGTAAGCCAGTAGTACGCATAATGTGACGCATTTCATGACAATTGCCCTTCTGCACTTTTACCCAGATAATTTATTTAGATTTTTTTTTTCTGGTTGTATTTTTCATTATGGCACAAAAAAGTTCATGTTCCTTCTTCTTCACAAACACTGATTCCATGATGATAATGATTGTGCATCAGCGCATTTCCTCCAAACCTTATCTAAGGAACCCTGCTGCTATAGACGTCCTTATCCAGATGCTCTTCAGCAGGGTTGGGGAACCTTTTTTCTGCCGGGGGCCATCTGAAAATTTTTACCAACCTTCGGGGGATGCACAATTCAATATCAACTTGCAAATTGCCCTTAGATATTTGGTCAATTATTTAACTCACCCCTGCTGTGGTGGTTGGAGCTGCTTCTCGTTGGTGCGGTTGTGGTGATTGGTGATTATGATCATGTTACTTCTCACAACTGCTTTTTCCAGGTTTATCTGTCTGGAGCGCAGTCATTTCTTTGTGATAATAAGTTTTGTAAATCATATACATCACATAGGAGACAAAGGGACTGCTGTACATACATCACATAGGAGACAAAGGGACTGCTGTACATACATCGCATAGGAGACAAAGGGACTGCTGGTTCCATAGACATCCATGGGGGTTGGGGGGTATACAGCACTAGAAGGCATGAACATCACTGGGATGGTGGGGCTGACATGCGTATACTGTGGGATGAGAGCACTTAGCATGCTTCCCCACCCACGAAGTAAGTCCTCAGCACACTGGCAGTGGCCAGCTTGAGGACCTACCCCTTCAGTGTATGCACACGCAGCGTTCAGGAGTGAACACTCCGTTCTCGCCGTGCACGTGGATATTTAAAGGACCAGCAGCCTAAAAGATGCTGCTGCCGCCCAAGAACTGTGTTCCCCAGGAATTTGCGTGGGGGCCACCAAAAGATAACCGTAGGCCAGAGATTCTCTACTCCTGTTCTACAGTCAAGACAGTCATTCACTTAAAGGGTTATTCCCATGTGATTTATATAGTTGTCGGCAGTGTGAATATAAGCAAGTTAAAGGAAACTGTCAGCATAAATTTTGCTTTAACCTAAAAGTTTCCCCCCTCTGCAGCTCCTGGGCTGCATTCTAGCAAGGTTCCTATAGTTTTTCTGCCCCCTTTTAGACCAAATTAAGTACTTTATAAAGTTGTACCTTTTGGTATGCAGATCTTCTAATTATCCATGGGAGCGGGCTGTCTGGTGTCCGTTACTGTCCCTCCTGCTGATTTACGCCGTCCCCCCAATGCTCCATTTCATACCTCAGGACGCCGCCCAGTGCGCCAGATGTCTTGCGCATGCGCCGTGCCACTGTACCGGGACTGTGCACTGTGGGACTGCTGGTGACATGTGCGCAGGCACTAGATTATGGGCGGCGCTGTGATTGTCATCAGCAAGTTCCCGCCCATAATCTGGTGCCCGCGCTTTCCCCTCTGCCTCCAGTGTTCTGCGCAAGCGCTGGCCAGATGACCCGACGTCACCTCTTTCCCATCTTGCCCTGGAGCAGGAAATAGATGGGAGGAGCGGAGCAGGACACCACCGGTTACAAGAGGTGACGTCGGGTCATATGGCCAGCGCTTGCGCAGAATGCTGGAGGCAGAGGGGAAAGCGTGGGCACTAGATTATGGGCAGGCACTTGCTGATGACAATCACAGTGCCACCCATAATCTCGTGCCGGCGCAACATGTCTTCAGTGGTCACACTGTGCACACAGTGGACAGTCCCGGTATAGTCGCACGGCACATGCGCGGGACCTCGGGCGCACTGGGCGGCGCCCTGAGGTATGAAATGGAGCGTTGGGGGGACGGCGTAAATCGGCAGGAGGGACAGTAACGAACACCAGACAGCCCGCCCCCATGGATAATTTAGAAGATTTGCATACCAAAAAGTACAGCTTTTATAAAGTATTTATTTTGGTCTAAAAGGGGGCACAAAAACTATAGGAACCTTGCTAGAATGCAGCCCAGGAGCTGCAGAGGGGGGAACTTTTAGGTTTAAAAGCTAAATTTCTGCTGACGGGTTCCCTTTAACGGTTTACTGGATTTTTTTTGTGCCTTTCATCTGTTCTCCTGCTGTCATCTTCTGTATTTATTTATTTATTTATTTTTATGTATATTTTCTTTACTCTGTCATGAGGATTTACCATTACTCTAGTTCAGCAGCTTTGGCCGACTTGCCTTGATGACATATTAGCCGTTCCGACATTCAGGCTGGCCGGGATCTCCGGATCACTTGTGGTCACTTCTCTCAGCCGCAGTCATTTTGCACCGTGTAGAAGCCATTCTACAGTACAGCTGAGACAGTGATTGTTATGGCCAGCCACGCTGCTGGAATCTGTCAATCACAGGCGCCCACCCTCCAGCAACAAGAATTGCTACATATGAGAAGATACATACTGTACCACCAGTTTGTAGAATGAAGGAGCTTAGAGCTCTCAAACCAACAACCATAGTGCCACCCAATATTATTATATAGTATTAGAGCGCCATTTATTCCATGGCGCTTTTACATGTGAAAAGTGGTATAAATAACACAAGCAAGTACAATAATGAACAATACAAGGCACAGACAGGTAAAGGAGGGGAAAAGACCCTGCCCACGAGGGCTCACAGACTACAAGTATCTTACACTTTGTAATCCATGGGCCATGCAAAGGTTTTGTGTAGTGCTGAAAGGTACCTGATTAAGTTGAGATGATCAAAAAGATTCTCAGGACCCTTGTCTAGTCGTCATATTGGTAGACCATGGCTGCTGGACCATAGCCGTGTGAATTACCACCTACCTGCCAGAATCCTCAAACCCTGATTTGAAGGCCCATTTCAATGTCCTCACAGATGAAATCCCACCATGCTTACTAATCAGAAGAGCCGCCAAGGATTCTGGCAGCTAGAAGGCCTTTCTTAGGGCTCTGGTCCAGCGACCATGGTCTACTGATGTGATACCTGAACCAGTGTCCTGCAGATCTTTTTGATCATCTGTAGTGTTCACTATTATTGCTAATACGTTTTGATGCAGGTTGCCTCATTCATTCATTTGATTATTCTGTCTTTCCAACGTTCTTCAGGAAAATGGAGACTTCTAAATCCTCCACAATGCAAGTGAGCTTTGTATGTCAGCGATGCAGCCAGCCATTGAAGCTGGACACCTCCTTCAAGATCCTGGATAAAGTCACCATGCAGGAGCTTACAGGTGGGTCACTTGGTCTTCTCGAGAAATTGTCAGATGCTTGTGTGATCACATCTACGTAGGAGGCTCTGACGCAGATTCTGCCCAAAATGCTAGACGATATTACCTTCATTTATCATTGTTTTGGCCAGTAAAATGCTGGAAACCTTGAGGGAAACCCAGCAGACCCCTTTATAGATCAGTAGGGTCCATTGTGCACTGTCATTGAACACTTGGTCCTCTGTATCAACAAAGCGATAGTCATGTATTCTCCATTTATTGTTCCATGGACAGTAAATGGTGGTACACCTCGTCCACCATCTGTCCATTCACATGAAGAACTCAGGAAACATTATTGGGATTGGTAGAAATCCCAGCACTTCTGTGAATAGCTGAGATTGGCGCACCATAACCACATATATCAGGAGACCCAGCCTGAACAGAATGTACTCACATCTGTAGAAACCCACTCAGTTCTCATCTGTCCATATTGCATTACAGCCCCACTGGTGTCAACGGCTGCAGTGAAACCAGGGGAAACTCGAGAAGAGGAGGTAACTACTGAGGTAATGCACTGACATGTATCTGTAGCCATTATATGATTACTATGAACTTACAAAAATGTATTATCGTGGCATATTGGAGGAGCTGTATGGAATGTTCTGCAATGTTACCTTTTTTAAAGGGAATCGGTCACCATGTTTTTGCTCCTTCATCTGTAGAGACAGAGACCCTGATTCCAGTGATGTGTCACTTACTGATCTGTTTGCTGACATTTTGATAAAATTACTGTTTTCTCTCCTGCAGATCTAGCAGTTATAGAGCATGATGAATATGTTGGACTACCTGGCAGCACACCAAGTAGTCCTGTAATAATCTACTGCTGATTAATCAGTGATTTTATCAAAAGTACTCTAAGCAGCTCAGTAAGTGACACATCGCTGGAATCAGTATCTCTGCCCCTACATTATGCTGCCCTCAGATTAGGAGGCAAAAGCTTGCTGAGATTCCCATTAAATCTGTACTGACTATTTAATTTTTTTTTTTTTTTGCTTGTGAAAGATTAGAAATTATTTTATTTATTTACATAGGAAACCTTTGTAGAAAACAGACCAGATGGAGTTTCCAGAAGATTAATCCCACCTGCCAGGTACACATTCTATATAGAAAATTAAAGGGCTAATGCCAGGAACAAGGTGTAGATCACTGAAGAGACCATGGGTTGTCTAAATAGAGACGGCTTATCTTTGCTAGTAATCAGGTCTTCCAGTTTTACATGTAGACAGAAGTTTCTTTTTTTTTTTTTCTCACCAATTTCCAGTAGGGAATTGGTGATTTTTGAAGTCTGGTAGCAGAGACTGAGGCTATGTCCGCACGTTGCTTTTTACCTGCTTTTTTGCTGCTTTTTCAACTGCAGCGTTTAATGCCAAAATGGATGTGTTCTGCTTTTCAAGCAAAGTCTATGGGAATTTGGGTTTCTTGTCCGCACTATGCTGTTTAAATGCTGCCTTTTTGTTGCAGAACTTTGGTCAAAAACTCTGCTTTGCAGTGCAAAACCCAAATGGCAAAAACAATTAACATGTCACTTCTTAGAACGCGCGCTTCTGGCAGCAGCCGGCCGAAGCGCTGCGCTCTAATACGCCACGTGGGCACGGCTCCTGCACAATCTCCATAGATTGTGCAGGGGACGCAGGACGCATGCAGTTACGCTGCGGTGCAGATCGCAGCGTAACTGCATGTAAACACGCAACGTGGGCACATAGCCTGACAGTAACTATTGATCACCCCATTACAGATTGCACATGATGATTTGTGCCTGTGAAACGAGCACTGTGATGGGACAGGTTTATCTATCCAAGTTTAGGGACTTCCAGGGCAATATTCCCACCTATTGAAATGGTTCTTCGCACTCAAATACACGATGGCAATCTGCTCTGAATAATTTTTGCTGTGATTTCTGATGTATTTCTGGGGCGGATTCCACATGTCTTTGTTTAAAAAAAATATATATATTGTGTGTGTGTGTGTGTGTGTGTGTATATATGTATGTGTATGTATGTATGTATGTATGTATGTATGTATGTGTGTATATATATATATATATATATATATATAATAATATAGGACTTACCTGCCTAGTCGCTGTGGCCGGCGAACCGCCTCCTTTCTAAGGGGGAGGTTCGTTCGATGTCACTAAGCAGCCGTCCAATAGAAGGGGAGGAGATGAGCAGGCCGACCATTCCGCCCACCTCCTTCCTTCCTCATTGCCAGCGGCCGCAGGTGCGGTGAGGTTCCTCGCTCCTGCGGTGTCACTCACAGCGATGTGTGCTGCCTCAGGAACAACAAACAACATCGTACCTGCAGCATCAACGATAGTCTGGATTAGAACGACCGGACAACGATTAGGTGAGTAATTTTGATCGTTTAACGGTCGTTCGTGCGTTTCACACGCAACAATGTCGCTAACGAGGCTGGATGTGCGTCACGAATTCCGTGACCCCAACGACCTCTCGTTAGTGATGTCGTTGTGTGTAAAGCCTGCTTTAGACTCTGTAGTGAAGATACTCTGAAGTAAACCATGAACTTGTCCTGTCAATGATCTTGAAACGGATGAGCCAACAATTGCTGTATGTGCAGCTGGCTGTTCATCATTTCTGGTGACCCGTGTCATACGAAAGAGGTCCATTATAGGATGTTTTTCGATCACAAAGAGGATATATAAAACCTTTCTGAACATGCCTTAAAGATTCTCTCCTTTTTTACTGTCTACCAGCTATTTGGTGGTTGCCAAGGTAGAGATGCATTAAGGCTTAACCTCACTATGGCAATACGTGGGTGCCATTGCAGTAATTCTGGGTCACTGGAGATGGCCATGTGCAGTCAGCTTATATGGTTGAATGTATTTTTAAGGGTTTACCATTAGTTATGAGCAAGCACTACCTTGCTCGGGTGCTGGTTACTCATTAAGAGCAGTTGATGCTAGTTTGGGTGTGACTTGAGCACCTGGGTATAATGGAAGTCAATGGTGGACTTGAGCATTTCTTCAAAAGATTTCCTGTTAAAAAAAAAATATATGCTTGAGTCCCCCATTGACTTTCATTATACTCTAGTTGCGCCCATACTGCTCTTACTGATTACCCAGCACCTGAGCATTGTAGTGCTTGCTCATCACTACTTGCCACATTAAAGAAAGTGGACCACAAACTCTCTTTTATATACTGAACAAATAAATACCGTGTAGGTACTGTCCCTTTTCAGATCCTGCAGTGGCTGCTTGAGTCTGTGTTTTTGTTGTAGCGGTGATGTCACGTTGACAACATGGATCTCTGCTGCAGCCAATTCTTGCGTGCCACAGATGTGCCAAGATTGACAGAACAAGCCACTGAGCTCAGTGATTGACTGCAGTGGTTGTGCTTGCTGGGGACTTGACGTCACTGGTGTAGCCAATCAGAGGTCAGTCTGAGCCAAGGTAAACTGCACAAGCTGCTAAACTTATGGATTGGCTGCAGTAGTAAGTTTCGGATGACCATACATGACATTAGAACATTTCGGCAGCCAAAACACTTTTAAGACCTGATCGGCGATGGTGATCGAGCACCGGACCTGGGGAAGGAGAGAGTGTTTGCTGTTTTGTTATTTTAGGTACATTAGAGCAGTTAGGATACACTTTCCTTAAATAATGATATTTATTCATTTATATAGCACCATAAATTCTGCAGTGCTTTACATACATCAGCAGCACTGTCCCCATTGGGGCTCACAATCTAAATTCCCTATCTGTATGTCTTTGTTATGTGGGAGGAAACCGGAGACCCGGAGGAAACCCACCCAAACATGGGGAGAACATACAAACTCCTTGCAGATGTTGTCCTTGGTGGGATTTGAAACCAGGACCACAGCGCTGCAAGACTGCAGTGCTAACCACTGAGCCACCGTGCCGCCATAAAAGTGATAAACTCTTTTAAAAGTGCTGTAGTGTTAATACGAGACATACCTTTTGCCTTTAGGATGATGTCCACAGAGAGTGCAAACAGCTTTACCCTGATAGGCGAAGCATCTGATGGTGGCACCATGGAGAACCTAAGCAGAAGACTCAAGGTAGAGCTTTACCATTCAAGCTATTGCTGGCACTAAAAGGTTTTCTGATTTTAGTTATCCCCGTGTATTGCTGAGGGATCGGCTACAGAGCCCCCCAACTGATCCTGAGAACGGGGGGCCCAAAGTCCACTGTGTAAATGAAGTGTTATGAGCATGTGCAAACACTGCCCCATTTAACGTTAATGTTTGCACATGCTAACGTAGGCCTTATTAACCAGCAATTATACGTTTTATCACCAGGTTTGTGGATTTATGCAGTATGAGACCCGATCAGTCGTTTTGTAAATCTTTAGACATGTAGAGGAGTGATGGACAGAGTCCACGAAGGAGGAGTACACCCCTCAGCTCAGAGCGTCTGTCCCCATTATGTCTGACTATAAAGAAAGACACCAGAGGAACGAAGGAGGCCAAATGGAGTCTAAAGTTGTCCTCATTATACTCTATCCCATTCTGCTCTATGCTGGTTGTAGGCCTAAAGTTCACACCAAGTAAATTAGAAAGATGTAGAACTTTCAGGTCAATGCTCCACTGATTAAATAAACCAGAAAACCTCTTTAGTTGCAAATTTTAATAGGGAAAGTGCATAGGAAAGTTCAACTGAAACGTGCATTTCTCTCTCGTGTTCCAGGTGACGGGAGATCTGTTTGACATCATGTCGGGTCAGACAGATGTGGACCACCCTCTTTGTGAGGAGTGTACAGACACCCTCCTGGATCAGCTCGATACCCAGCTGAACATCACCGAGAATGAGTGCCAGAACTACAAGTATGTGGCATCATGGACCAGTGTGTTATATAGAAAATATGTTTGTATCAAAGAAGAACAGGCATTGTAGTGAGACAACAAGACTGATCAGATCAAAGAGAACCGTATTCCTGCATAACCCCATTAACAGTGCAAAAATCGGAACATGTATATTTTTGGTTGAGACCCTGCCAGTATCGCATATGATTTGTGGAAATTGCATTAATGTGACTCATTTCTCCACTTCTAAAGAGGATTTTATTTTTTATCATCAACCCCACCTTCCCAAAAAAAAAAAAAAAATAGGGGTAAAATAGAGGTTGGGGGTAGTGTGTCTTATGGTCCAAATGTACTTTGCTCACTGGGGGGTGGGGGTCCGTGGCGGAGCAGGGCACAGGAGGCATGAGCGGGGTCGCCACTGCAGGAAGCCAGCAGCGGAAGAGGCAGTGACTATTACTTTCCCTATTAAAGGGAAATGAATATTCACTGCTGCCCATGATCATAATCTCACTAATCTATCGGCATCAAGGTCAGTGATATTAAAAATTTTCACCGCCATCTATGGGTGTGGGGAGCAGTGAATATTAATTTCCCTTTAATGGGAAAATTAATATTTCATACTCCTGCCAATGCCGGCTTCCTGCAGCGGTGACCCTGCTCCTGCCTTTGGCGCGCCTGGAACTGGGGGCACATGGCAGTGACATCCTGCTCTGCAGGTCACTTGCACGCCGAATTAAGTTGACAGCATTAGTAAAGGACGCCACACGCCTGGGGAGCAGAGGCATATATACCAGGATTGGGCCATGATGGGGGACATATATAACAGGATGGGCCCAGGATGAGGATATCTATTGCAGGATGGGGGACATATATTCCTGGAAGGAGCCCAGCATGGGGCACATTAGTACAAAATTCAGGGACATCACCCTCATAACAGTGTTAGTAGCTGATCCCCCTCCCCCATAAGTTTGTCATAACCACATTTTTTTTTTCCCTATTTTCATCTAGCCCTAAAACCTAAATGCATTTTATAGTCCAAAAAAATGATACTTATTAAAAATCTTCTTGGTTCTCACAAATAGAGGGAATTTTCCATTTATATTGTAAATTTCCACCCCCCTGAAGAAGCAAAATCACAACTATGCGAAACACGCGTTTGGGCTCTTTTATATCTGACCACTTGGTTTGGTGCGCCTTTTGATGGGTAAGATGGATTCCTCAATCCAAGATACATGAGATTTTGCTGTTGGGGACAGGCTTCTGATATGACCACTTGATCTTTATTTGAGATAATGGTGCCTTCCCTTTCCCTCTAAAAATGTGTGACTTATTTCATGTGGAATTCATTTTCTATACCCATCTCACCTTATAATCCTATTGCCTGATTGCTAGTGTGCTGTGTATGTTAATCCTATATAATACTTGTCTATGTATATTTATTTTAATAGTGTTACTGTTTTTAGCCATTTAACTCCTTTTGGCTTTTTGTGAAGTCATATACTGTAGAGTTGCTTTTGGGTCTTTTTCAGTACATTTCTGATTTTGATATGGCTTTCACCTTTTTATTAAGATGCGCCCTTCGGAATTTATTTATAGTGTATAGCTCATTGCTTTGGTTACTGGCCACCTATCTAGGCAGAGCAAGCAGTCTCTATGTTGTACAGCCTGGCTACACCACTGTTCCATCTGCATTTTTCCCTTGCAAGATAAGCAAAATGCGCCGTCTGTCGCGGGCCCCGCCGTCTGTCGCGGGCCCCGCCGTCTGTCGCGGGCCCCGCCGTCTGTCGCGGGCCCCGCCGTCTGTCGCGGGCCCCGCCGCGTTCCGTTCACCTACAGATATAGAAGATTCTGTTGAATATACCTGTGCATGCTTATACAGGAACTATTTCAGCACATGCATAAAAAAGGATGGAGAATTTATCCCCTTAGTATGTCACATGACTGCCACCATCTTGATTGCAATGTATCTTTGTTTACATTGCTGATACTCAATTATTGCTCGAATTGGAACACAGTTTAGGGCTATAATGTGATCAGTCCTTTTTAAAGGGAATCTGTCACCAGTTTTTTTGCCACTTAACATGAGAGCAGCATAATGTAGGGGCAGAGACCTTGATTGCTGTGATGTATCACTTACTGAGCTGCTTGCTATAGTTTTGATAAGATCAGTTTTATCAGCAGGAAATTATCACTAGAGTATTAGTAAACCCAGTATCATTTAGGCCTTCATATTCATGAATTCTATATAACCCCACCACTGCTTAGCAGCTTTTTCTTTTTCGCTCCTAATTGGGAGACCCAGACAATTGGGTGTATAGCTACCGCCTCCGGAGGCCGCACAAAGCACTACACTTAAAAGTGTAAGGCCCCTCCCCTTCTGGCTATACACCCTCCCGTAGGAGTACGGATTCCTCAGTTTTAGCTTTGTGCGAAGGAGGTCAGACACGCACGCATAGCTCCATTGTTTTTAGTCAGCAGCAGCTGCTGACTATGTCGGATGGAAGAAAAGAGGGCCCATACAGGGCCCCCAGCATGCTCCCTTCTCACCCCACTGTATGTCGGAGGTGTTTGTAAGGTTGAGGTACCCATTGCGGGTACGGAGGCTGGAGCCCACATGCTGATTCCTTCCCCATCCCTTTTTACAGGGCTCTGGGTGAAGTGGGATTTACTGGTCTCCAGGCACTGAGACCGTGCTCCATCTACAGCCCCTGGAGAAGATGCTGGATTGGAGCGGAGTACATCAGGGACATGGCCCTGCTTCCTCAAGGTACTCTGTGTCCCCGTGCATTTCGCGCTCACACCGCAGCATGCTGGGTGTTGTAGTGCGCCGGGGACATCAGCGCTGCGGCGCTTGTGCCATGGCCTCATTTCAGCTTCGCTGAAGCGGGCACACTTTTGGGGAACGGTCGCGCCGGCCGCTGGGACTGCGGCGCGGCTGGCACTTGTGGTGCGCCGGGGACTTCAGCGCGGGCCGCGCTTTTACGGCGGCCGCGCTGATAACTCGAGTCCCCGGCTTTTGCGGCCTGGTTCCGTTCGTTCCCGCCCCCAGACCTGCCAGTCAGGAGAGGGGCGGGACGCTGGTCAGTGCATCAGCGCTGAGGGCTGGAGTCGTTTTTACATACTCCAGCCCTCACAATAGGCACAGAGGGGACACTGTTTCCCGCACTTTTGTTTGGGAACTCCCACGGGCCGCCCCTCTCCACAGACGCCGGCAGCCATTCCTGCTGACACGCTGAGCTGCAGAGGGGAGCCGGGGAGACCCAGACAAGGAATTCTGCGCCTCTTACCCGCTATTCAGCGGGCGTTAAGCAGCCCTCCGGGCTCACCCCCTCTTGTGCCAGTAGTAATCTTAGTATTTTGTTCCTGCAAATACTTTGTACTGCATAGCGCTGGTCGCCTTTTGGCTATAGACTCTCTCACATTGCAGAGAGCTAACAGCATGTCGTCCACAAAACGCAAGGGTCAGACATTATATGCTTCCTGTACCGCATGTGGGACTTTTCTACCGGCAGGCTCCAATGACCCCCATTGTGTGCAGTGCTCGGCCCCTGTGGCACTTGCATAGCCGGGACCTCCGCTGGACGTGACCCAGGGTGTACCACCTGTGAATGCTGTCCAAGTGACAGGAACTGAGTTTACAGCTTTTGCTGACAGAATGTCTCTCACTATGTCACAAATTCTTGACACATTGCGGGCCAGGCCTGTACTTCAGGCCACGGACACTGTGCAATCATTGCCCCCTGGTCCCCCTCAGCTGAATTACTTCCAAGCTCCGGGACGGGCACATACACCTCAGGGTGAAGACTCTGACTCGGACGATGGTCCCAGGCAACCTAAGCGGGCTCGCTATGAGAGGCCTTCACATTCATCTCAATGGTCAGGATCCCAGCGAGATGAATCTATGGGTGATGAGGCGGACGTAACTGATCAGGATTCTGATCCTGGGACCGCTCTCAATCTAGATACACCAGATGGTGATGCCATAGTTAATGATCTTATAGCATCCATCAATAAGATGTTAAATATTTCTCCACCAGCTCCTCTGGTAGAGGAGTCAGCTTCGCAGCACGAGAGAATCCATTTCAGATATCCCAAGCGTACATTAAGCACTTTTCTGGACCACGCTGACTTTAGAGACGCAATCCAGAAACCCCACGCTTATCCGGAAAGGCGTTTTTCTAAACGGCTTAAAGATACACGCTATCCTTTTCCCCCTGAGGTGGTCAAGGGTTGGACCCAGTGTCCAAAAGTGGATCCTCCAATTTCCAGGCTTGCAGCTAGATCCTTGGTTGCAGTTGAAGATGGAGCGGCACTTAAAGATGCCACTGACAGGCAGATGGAGCTCTGGCTGAAATCCATCTATGAAGCTATTGGAGCGTCGTTAGCGCCATCTTTTGCTGCCGTATGGGCACTCCAAGCTATCTCAGCCGGGCTTGTGCAAGTCGACTCAGTCACACGTGCATTTGCCCCGCAGGTAGCACCATTGACCTCGCAAATGGCGGCATTCGCGTCGTACGCGATTAATGCTGTTCTTGACGCTACAAGCCGTACGGCAGTGGCGTCAGCCAACTCCGTTGTTTTGCGTAGGGCCCTGTGGTTGAGACATTGGAAGGCAGATTCTCATTCCAAGAAGTGCTTAACCAATTTGCCTTTTTCTCGTGACCGATTGTTTGGAGAGCGTTTGGATGAAATCATCAAACACTCCAAGGGTAAGGACTCATCCTTACCGCAACACAGACAAAACAAACCCCAACAGAGGAGGGGTCAGTCTGGTTATCGGTCCTTTCGAGGACCGGGCAGGTCCCAATTTTCCTCGTCAAAAATGACTCAAAAAGATCAGAGACGCTCAGATTCTTGGAGGTCTCAGTCACGCCCAAAAAAGACAGCCGGAGGAACCGTTGCCAAGACGGCGTCCTCATGACTTGCAGTCTCCGATTCCCACACCCTCGGTCGGTGGGAGGCTTTCCCACTTTGGCGACATTTGGCTGTCACGCGTCAAAGACCGTTGGGTGAGGGATATTCTGTCTCACGGATACAGGATAGAGTTCAGTTCTCGTCCGCCAACTCGTTTCTTCAGAACTTCTCCACCACCAGACCGAGCCGATGCTCTGTTGCAGGCGGTGGCCGCTCTAAAGGCGGAAGGAGTGGTGACCTCCGTCCCTCTTCAGGAACAAGGTCACGGTTTTTACTCCAATCTGTTTGTGGTCCCAAAAAAGGACGGATCGTATCGGCCCGTCCTGGATCTAAAGTTGCTCAACAGACACGTAAAAGTCAGGAGGTTCCGGATGGAATCCCTACGCTCCGTCATAGCCTCAATGTCTCAAGGAGATTTTCTAGCATCAATAGACATCAAAGATGCGTATCTCCACGTGCCGATTGCGCCAGAGCATCAGCGTTTCCTACGCTTCGTCATACACGACGAACACCTGCAGTTCGTAGCGTTACCTTTCGGTCTGGCAACAGCCCCCCGGGTCTTCACCAAGGTCATGGCAGCAGTAGTAGCTGTCCTGCACTCGCAAGGTCACTCGGTCATCCCGTATCTAGACGACCTGCTTATAAAGGCACCCTCTCAAGAGGCATGCCAACACAGTCTGAAAGTGGCACTAGACACTCTCCAGAGTTTCGGGTGGATTATCAACTTTCCAAAGTCTCATCTAACCCCGACCCAATCACTGACTTATCTTGGCATGGAGTTTCATACTCTCTCAGCGATAGTGAAGCTTCCACTGGACAAGCAGTGTTCGCTGCGGACAGGAGTGCAATCTCTCCTTCAGAGCCAGTCACACTCACTGAGGCGCCTCATGCATTTCCTAGGAAAGATGGTAGCAGCAATGGAGGCGGTCCCGTTCGCGCAGTTTCATCTGCGCCCTCTACAATGGGACATTCTACGCCAATGGGATGGGAAGTCGACGTCCCTCGACAGGACTGTCTCCCTCTCTCAGACTGCCAAGGACTCTCTGCGTTGGTGGCTTCTCCCCACCTCATTGTCACAGGGAAAGTCGTTCCTACCCCCATCCTGGGCAGTGGTCACGACGGATGCGAGCCTATCAGGGTGGGGAGCGGTGTTTCTCCACCACAGGGCTCAGGGGACGTGGACTCAGGAAGAGTCCACCCTGCAGATCAATGTTCTGGAAATCAGAGCAGTCTATCTTGCTCTGCGAGCCTTCCAACAATGGCTGGAAGGCAAGCAGATTCGGATTCAGTCGGACAATTCCACGGCGGTGGCGTACATCAACCACCAAGGGGGAACACGCAGTCGCCAAGCCTTTCAAGAAGTCCGGCGGATTTTGACGTGGGTGGAAAGCAAAGCGTCCACCATATCCGCAGTTCACATCCCAGGCGTGGAAAACTGGGAAGCAGACTTTCTCAGTCGCCAGGGCATGGACGCAGGGGAATGGTCCCTTCACCCGGACGTGTTTCAGCAGATCTGCTGCCGCTGGGGGACGCCGGACGTCGATCTGATGGCGTCACGGCACAACAACAAGGTCCCAGTTTTCATGGCACGGTCTCACGATCACCGAGCGCTGGCGGCAGACGCCTTGGTTCAGGATTGGTCGCAATTCCGACTACCCTATGTGTTCCCACCTCTAGCATTGTTGCCCAGAGTTCTCCGGAAAATCAGGTCCGACTGCCATCGAGCCATTCTCGTCGCTCCAGACTGGCCAAGAAGGTCGTGGTACCCGGATCTGTGGCATCTCACGGTAGGCCAACCATGGGCACTACCAGACCGTCCAGATTTGCTGTCTCAAGGGCCGTTTTTCCATCTGAATTCTGCGGCCCTGAACCTGACTGTGTGGCCATTGAGTCCTGGATCCTAGCGGCCTCAGGTTTATCTCATGAAGTAGTTGCCACAATGAGACAGGCTAGAAAGCCATCCTCAGCTAAGATCTATCACAGGACGTGGAAGATATTCTTAGCTTGGTGCTCGGCTCAGAGGGTTTCTCCCTGGCCATTTGCATTGCCAATTTTTCTTTCCTTCCTGCAGTCTGGGTTGGAAAAAGGTTTGTCGCTTAGCTCTCTTAAGGGTCAAGTCTCCGCGCTATCCGTATTCTTTCAGAAACGCTTGGCACGGCTTTCTAAAGTACGCACGTTTCTCCAAGGAGTTTGTCATATCGTTCCTCCTTACAGACGGCCATTGGAACCCTGGGATCTAAACAAGGTTCTCATTGCTCTCCAGAAGCCGCCTTTCGAGCCTTTGAAAGAGGTTTCCCTTTCTCGGCTTTCACAAAAAGTGGTTTTTCTTGTGGCGGTCACGTCTCTTCGTAGAGTGTCCGAGCTAGCGGCGTTATCTTGCAAATCTCCCTTCCTGGTGTTTCACCAAGACAAGGTAGTACTGCATCCAATTCCAGAGTTTTCTCCCAAGGTGGTTTCTTCCTTTCATCTCAATCAGGATATCACTTTGCCATCTTTGTGTCCGCATCCAGTTCACCAATTTGAAAAAGGTTTACATCTGTTGGACCTGGTGAGAGCACTCAGGATTTACATTTCTCGCACGGCGCCTATGCGCCGTTCTGATGCGCTCTTTGTCCTAGTCGCTGGTCAGCATAAGGGATCGCAAGCTTCCAAATCCACCCTGGCGCGGTGGATCAAGGAACCAATTCTTCACACATACCGTTCTGCTGGGCTTCCGATTCCATCTGGACTGAAGGCCCATTCTACCAGAGCCGTGGGTGCGTCCTGGGCATTGCGGCATCAGGCTACGGCTCAGCAGGTGTGCCAGGCGGCTACCTGGTCGAGTCTGCACACGTTTACCAAACACTATCAAGTGCATACCTACGCTTCGGCAGATGCCAGCCTAGGTAGACAGGTCCTTCAGGCGGCGGTGGCCCACCTGTAGGAAAGGGCTGCCTGACAGCCCGATCACGAGGTATCTTTTTACCCACCCAGGGACTGCTTTTGGACGTCCCAATTGTCTGGGTCTCCCAATTAGGAGCGAAAAAGAAGAAGGGAATTTTGTTTACTTACCGTAAATTCCTTTTCTTCTAGCTCCAATTGGGAGACCCAGCACCCGCCCTATTGTTCTTAGGGTTTCGTTTTTCGGGTGCACATGTTGTTCATGTTGTTTCTTAAGTTCTCCGATCTTGTTATCGGATTGAATTTGTTTTTTGAAACGGTTATTGGCTTTCCTCCTTCTTGCTTTGGTACTAAAACTGAGGAATCCGTACTCCTACGGGAGGGTGTATAGCCAGAAGGGGAGGGGCCTTACACTTTTAAGTGTAGTGCTTTGTGCGGCCTCCGGAGGCGGTAGCTATACACCCAATTGTCTGGGTCTCCCAATTGGAGCTAGAAGAAAAGGAATTTACGGTAAGTAAACAAAATTCCCTTCTTTTCCTTTGGACAGTCTACACATTCTGCCAATTGGTGGAGGTGATGGGAGTTATACAGAGCTCAGCATTTAGAGAACTAGTAGATCTTTAGCAGAGAAAACGGGGATTTTATCGAAACTGCAGCACGTAGTAAAGTGACATCACTGGAATCAGGTTCTCTGCCCTTACATCATGCTGCTCTGTGTAGCATTAACCTGGTGACCGATTTTCCATTAAGCGTTCTATCATTGGATCTGTCTACACTTTTTTTTATTGCTAATGTCCTTTTTGTTATAGACGTTGCCTTGAAATCCTTGAGAAAATGAATGACGATGACAAAGAAATACTGGAAGCCAAGCTGAAGGAGCTAGCAGAGGATGAAGACAGACTGATTCAAGAGTTAGAGGATGTAGAGCGAAGCCGAGAGCAAGTGGCTCAAGACATTGAAAAGGTGCGAGAAGAAGCTGAGAAGCTGGAGCAGGAGGAGGCGCAGTAAGTATCTGTGGAAGGAGACCATGTGCATATGTGGCCAAATAATAAAACCACGGTGTTAAATGTTTCTCCTAAAGTATTCCATTATTTATATAAAATCGCAGCAACCTTTCCACTGATTGCCAATGCTTGACCGCAGTCCTGAAGACAGAGGTGCGACCAGCAGCAATCAGATGTCTTCAGCATATCCCGGGGAAAAACCATAAATTAAGAAAATGGGAATACCCCTTTTAAATACTTTTTCTTTTTACTAAAGGTACCAGAAAGAGTACTGTGAATTCAAGCGTCAGCAGTTAGACCTGGATGATGAACTGAGGAGTGTAGAAAATCAGATGCGATATGCTCAGAGTCAGCTGGACAAGCTGAAGAAGACGAATGTATTTAATGCCACCTTCCACATATGGTAAGTGTATGTACTAGAAAACACCGGCTGCATAATCGTACTTATTGGTAATGCTAATAGGAGATATAAACCAGTGAACTTCTTTAGAGTGGCTCTAAAAAAACCAATTACATAGTGTTTTATCTTTTTATTATTACAAATTACATCCTTAATGGGGTAGATAGAATGTATTGAAATACATTTTATTTTTTCTAAAACTGTAAAGGCACATATCACTTTAATATTATCACTGTGACTTCAATTCACAACTCACAACACTGCCAGTCCTGAGTTATCTCCCTCCTTTCTAAAATTCTGGTGTAGATCATGGGGTGGCTTGCTTCTTGGGTAAGCTAGCCCCCTGACAAAGCCTTCTCCTGTTCAGTCACAAATCAAGGGGCATGGCTTGCAACTAAAGGCCGCTTTACACGTATTGACTTATCGTGCATTCGCATGTGCGATCGTACCCGCCCCCATCGTTTGTGTGTTACGGGCAATTTGTTACCAGTGTCGCACAAAGTCTTAAACCCCCGTCACACGCACTTACCTTCCAAACGACCTTGCTGTGGGCGGCGAACATCCACTTCCTGAAGGGGGAGGGACGTTCGGCGTCACAGCGACGTCACACAGTGGACGCCCAATAGGAGCAGAGTGGCGGAGATGAGCGGGACGTAAACATCCCGCCCACCTCCTTCCTTCCTCATTGCCGGCGGCTGCAGTTCATCGTTCCCGGGGTGTCACACGGAGCGATGTGTGCTGCCTCGGGAATGATAAACAACCGGAGCACAGAAGGATGTTCGGTTTTTTTTTTTGGTTTTTTTTAAAAGAGCGACGTGTCAACGAGCAACGATAAGGTACTTTTGCTCGTTCACAGTCGCACGTAGCTGTCACACGCTACGATATGTCAAACGATGCCGGATGTGCGTCACTAACGACGTGACCCCGACGACCTATCGTTAGATATATCGTAGCGTGTAAAGCGGCCTTTACTCCTTATGCACGTCAGCCCTCTAATGGTTACCATTGGTTTTGTTTAGGTTTTTCGTCACCCCTCCTCCTGTCCTATAGTGCCCTGCTTATGTACAACGTAAGAGCTGTGAGGTAGCACAGAATGAGCCATCAATGTGCATAGTGTGTACTGGCATGGCTTTTTCTCCACTGCCTGCGTCTTCATAGCTTGTATGGTACCTGTCAAGTTTGGCATGAGAGCTGGAAAAATGGAGAGCGAACCATGGTAGTATAGTACAGATAGGCTGTGATAAATGTCAGTCAGGTGACTTGTTTGTATAAAGAGCAAGTCACAACTTCTGATATGTGACATAGTATCCCAGAAAGGAGGGGAAGCACTCAGGAGCAGCATTAGTGTTGACACAAAGTCACAGTAAGGGTACCGTCTCACTAAACGGCATACCAGCGATTCCGACCACGATACGACCTGGTCAGGATCGCTGGTGTGTCGCTGGTGTGCTGTCAATCAGGCAGATCTCACTAGCAACTCTGCGCTTTGTAACCAGGGTAAATATCGGGTAACTAAGCAAAGTGCTTTGCTTAGTAACCCGATGTGTACCCTGGCTACATGTGCAGGGAGCCAGCCCTAAGTGGTGTATGCTGGTAACCAGGGTAAATATCAGGTAACCAAGCAAAGCACTTTGCTTAGTTACCCGCTATTTACCCTGGTTACCAGCGTATGCTGCTTACACAGTCGGTGCTCGTTGGTGTCCCGCCGTCAAACACGCCGATGTGTGCTGCACAGTGGGAGACCAACAAGCAAAAAATGAACCAGAACAGTGTGTAACGATCAGTGATTTCACAGCAGGGGCCAGGTCGCTGCTCAGTGTCACACACTGCGAGATCGCTGATGAGGTCACTGGTACGTCACAAAACCTGTGACTCAGCAGCGATCTTACTATGTGAGAAGTACCCCTAAGTAGTTGTAATATCACATGAAGTGGCGGATAACAGGAAGAGTGATGTGAGCCTTTATCATTTTAGACAGTGGACTGAAATAGACTTTTATCTTCCCATATTACCCCTTTAAGGCACATTTAGATGGGCTGGTAATCTGGGAACAAATAAGAATGCTGGTTCCCAATCATTTATTGGCCTTTTTAATTTGTCTAGTAAAATAACTATTAAGCCTGCTTAAAAATCTTTATTGGCAGCACGTCATCCTGTGTAATTAGGCCCCCTCCCCAAAAAATGTAGGTCCTATGCACACAGAACGATCATATTACGGATTGTAATAGCATGTTATTAAAAACCACTGATTGGCTTGCATGTAACTGATAGGCAGTCTCTTAATGGCTGTGTTCAGCTCATCCAAAAAAAATGCCCTTGGTCTCCTCTCACTAATCCTTCTCATCATAGGCATAGTGGACAGTTTGGCACCATCAACAATTTCCGGCTTGGTCGACTACCAAGTGTTCCTGTGGAGTGGAACGAGATAAATGCAGCTTGGGGTCAAACCGTTTTACTTCTCCATGCCTTGGCTAACAAGATGGGGCTTGAGTTCCAGAGGTGAGGACTGTACTCACTATTGTTGCACTGAAGTAGAGGTTTACTAAGTGCCCTTCTCCTGAGTTGGAGGTACTAGTTGCATCATAGCTGTAGAATGGGGACCTAATGGGACATATGGATATGGGTGCAGGTATGGCAATGGGATAACCATTTATGATTATTACCAGTAAACACACAATTCATTAAAAATTGCCCTGGTTTTATCTAGATTTCATATTGTTGTTTGGCAATGTTTTGTTGATGCAATGATTTCTCTTGGTTCCTTTTTAGATATCGTTTGGTGCCATTTGGAAACCATTCTTACTTGGAGTCACTCACAGACAAGTCCAAGGTATTCTAAAATGACATTCAAATGTATAGAAATAAAATCTTCACAAAATATACACTACTCACAAAGTTAGGGATATTTGACTTTCGGGATGATCCTAAAACTCCCTCTAACCTTTTCAGGTGACCTTAATGTGACCACCTCTAAGCTCTTGAATGCACATTCAGTGTCCAACTGTTCAGTGTTTCAGTACTTTTTGCACAACTTGCTGTTCTCTAACAAGGGACTTTAATGAAAAAATTCAAAATTGTGGGGTTCAGTTAGAATTTGGTATTTTAACAGTCCTCTTCATCATTCTGATCACATTTTGACATCCTGAGACCAAGACGACAGTTAACAATTGATCAACAGTACCTCACTATTTGGAGGCTTCAAGCATGATGTTTTCAGTTGGAAGTCCCCCACTGAGCTTAGAGTGTCATCAGCAGGTTGCAACACAGATATAGATAGACTGGAACAGTCTCAGGCATAGAAGTGGACTTCCTGTGGCCACATCCCACACTGATGTCCGATTCATTGTGAATCTTGTCATTCTGAACTGGATAATGCCACACAACTCCAAGCACATTTAAGGGAAATCGCACACCCAGGTGTCACGTCAGACCATTCAAAACCATTTATATCTGCACGGTCTGCGTGCTAGACAATCTGCAATGGTACCTGACCACACTACTAGGCACAGGCGTCATTGTCTTGCTGGATGAGGAACCAGTGGGCCTTGGTGCTGTTTAGTGATGAAAGTCTATTCACACTGAGCAGAAATTATAGCCGCCATGTTGGAGATGTCAAGGAGAGCTTTATGAACCAGCCACTGTTGTCACAAGACGAGTCTTTCGTGGTGGTGTTAGTGTGGGCAAATACGTTGAGTCAATACAGAACTGCCCTACACTTTGTGACTGGTACAGTGACAAGCTCCTACTACTTGAATAACATCATTAATCCAGTAATTTTGCCTCTGCATGAATAACACAAGCCTAATTTTGTCTTCATGGACGTCCATGCCCCAATTCATCGAGGTCACATCATAAGGGACGGCTGCTGAAGACTGGGGTACCTCAAAAGAATTAGATGAGTAGCTGTGTAAAGATTCATAACTGTGTCCCAGAACCTCAATGACCTGAAGGCCGCCCTTCAAGAAGAGTGGGATGCCATGCCGCAGCAGACAATAACTCCACTTGTAAACAGCACGAGACGTAGTTGTAAGCTGTAATTGATGCTCAAGGCCACATGACCAGTTGAGACATTGACCTTTTTTGAGGGATATACCCACCACTTTTTTTTGTTTTGTTTCATCAAGTTGTTTGAGATGAGGAAATCACCATTACATGGTTCTACTTAATTGTCCTATTTCATCATAAAATATCACTAGCGTGATCTTTTTACGTTTTTACAGAAATTTTACCTGAAAGCCAAATTATCCCTAACTTTTTGTGAGTCGTGTAAACTAAAGGTGGTGTCACACACAGCGTCGTCACTGCCAAGTCACCATTTTCTGTGACGTAGCAGCGACGTCCCGTCGCTGTGTGTGACATCCAGCAACGACCTGGCCCCTGCTGTGAGGTTGCCGGTCGTTGCTGAATGTCCTGTTCCATTTTTTTGCTCGTCGCTCTCCCGCTGTGAAGCACACATCACTGTGTGTGACAACGAGAGAGCGACGAACTGAAGCGAGCAGGGAGCCGGCTTCTGGCAGTCTGCGGTAAGCTGTAACCAAGATAAACATCGGGTAACCAAGAAGCCCTTTCCTTGGTTACCCGATATTTACCTTAGTTACTAGCGTCCGCCGCTCTCACGCGGCCAGTGCCGGCTCCCTGCATACGTAGCTGGAGTACACATCGGATAATTAACCCGATGTGTACTCTGGCTAGGAGTGCAGGGAGCTAGCGCTAAGCGGTGTGCTCTCACGCTGCCAGTGCCGGCTCCCTGTTCCCTGCTCTCCTAGCCAGAGTACACATCGGGTTAATTACCCGATGTGTACTCCAGCTACGTGTGCAGGGAGCCAGCGCTAAGCGGTGCGCTCTCACGCTGCCAGTGCCGGCTCCCTGCACACGTAGCTGAAGTACACATTGGGTGATTAACCCGATGTGTACTCTGGCTAGGAGAGAAGGGAGCCGGCACTGGCCGCGTGAGAGCGCCGGACGCTAGTAACTAAGGTGTATATATCGGGTAACCAAGAGAAGTACTTTCCTTGGTTACACGATATTTACCTTAGTTACCAAGCGCAGCATTGCTTCCACGGGTCGCTGGGGGCTGGTTGCTGGTGAGATTTGCCTGTTTGACAGCTCACCAGCGACCATGTAACGATGCAGCAGCGATCCTGATAAGGTCAGGTCGCCTGTCGTTATCGCTGCTGCGTCGCTATGTGTGACCCCAGCTTAAGCATCCACTAGTATAAAAATGCATTATTAATGAAGTGGGCATGATGGACTAGCCAAGCCAAAACCCTGCGAACCTCCTAATTGCTGGACTCCCTGTGCCTCTTTTGATACTTAGGCCCGAAACAACATAATATTTGTGATGCATTCATGACTCCAACTAGAGAGGCATCAGGGATGCTGGCAGGGAGGAGTAAGTTCATAGGGCTCTGGTCTGGCAGCCACTGACTTCCGTCTTGGGCGCAAAGAAGTTATCCATCAAATTTCTTTGCTCAACCCTTTTGCATGATGCTCCTTATACCATCGTTGGGCTTGTAACTTTTTTTTTTTTTTTTTTAACATTCTTAATGTCCAAGACAACTAGGCAACGAGAAAATAGTCATTTCTTGTCTTTCCAGTAGTCGGTGAAACTGGAGAAATGTAACCATTTTGTTTTCTAGGAGCTTCCTCTCTACTGTTCAGGAGGCCTGAGGTTCTTCTGGGATAACAAGTTTGATCATGCAATGGTGGCATTCCTAGATTGTGTACAGCAATTTAAGGAAGAAGTGGAGAGAGGCGACACTGGATTCTGCCTCCCCTACAGGTCAGTGACACTACATAGTAATATGAATAGTATGTAGAGTGGTAACAGCTTGCTACTCTGATGTACCAGGACTATTCTTGGCAGTGCCATGATTATGGACACATTGTACCCATGATAATGGCAATATTAAGCTGCAGCAGACAATGACTGCATGGTTCCCGCAGTACTTTATGGTGTAGGGTGATAAAAGTTGTTGTACAGGTATATACTGTGATGACATATCCATAGAATAGGTAACCTGTGTATGATCAGTGCAGGTCTAGATATGGGGCTGAACGTTGTACTACGGTTCTATCCACTGGTTCTTCATTCTGCTCTTTGGTGGAGGTCCTGTGAGTCGGATGCTCAATATCACATACATACATGGGGATGAAATAAATATTAAACACAATACCAAATTTCTAAGTAAATATATTTCTAAAGGTACTGTTGATATTAATTGCTCACTAGATGTTTCTATATCTATATAGCAAGGATTAAAATATAACTTTTAATACTAATGTCTAAAAACAGACAGTAAATAATATAAAGTGCAGTGCATTAAAGTGTAAGCAATAAAAATAAAATCTCACCCGATTCTTCTCCCCGAGTAAATCACACCCCACCGGATACACAGGTGAAAGTGCCGACCTAAACAAAAGGGATACCACGTCCGTACAAAATAACCCCTGTTCTGCCCATGCATTAGCTTCCGCCCTTACAAGGCCAGCACCCAATCAAGCAGGCTACCCCGGTGAAAATGAATTCCTCCAGTCTCAACGTGTTTCCTTCTCGAAATAATCAGAGTTCATCGGGGAGAACTGGGATGTATAACCTGCAATGGCAGGTACATACAGACACACAGCACGCTTTTGTCATATGTGTTCACACACAGCTGTGTCAGCATGTGGGCTAATGGCCAGTGGGATTTGATTGCTCACTAGATGTCTGTAAAAATCCCTTCAAACCACACTGGCAAAGAAATCAATCAATAGATGTCCATAAATTTAAGTTGTGTAAAAATGAGAAATGACATGGGGGGGGGGGGGGATATTGAACACCTGAAGAGAGGTGCAAAAAGCTATGGAAAGCCATGACACCAGTTGAATTTGATCAAAAGTGAGAAAGCAATCCTGCCACTTAATGAAAAATATCAGTTGGATCAATTGATGGCCTACCAAAAGGTGTCTCATTACCAAGGTGCCACACAAGAAACCTCATGATGGATAAAATAAGTGAGCTGTCTCAAGTCCTTCACAATCTTATTGTTACAAAACATGCTGATAGCATTGGTTACAGAAGAATTTCTAAACTTCTGAAGGTTCCCGTGAGCACTGTTGGGGCAATAATCCAATAATGTGGAAATAACATAATTTCACCATAAACCTGCCATGACAGATGCTCCTAGAAAAATTTCAGATATAGGGAAGTGAAAAAAAATGATCAGAAGAGTTGTCAAAGATCCAAGAACCATTTGTGGAGTGCGACAAAAAGACATGTCTGTTTCAAAGAATACCAGAAGTTATACACTCAACGTCCATGGTATGTATGCACTCTTACCACGCAAGACTCCATTGCTGAACAAAAGTATGTTTTATTTTAGTCACTTTTATATAGCATCATTAATTTCATAGTGCTTTACTGACTTTCAGGATCGCTGTCATCATTGGGGCTCACAATTTAATTTCCCTATCTGTATGTCTTTGGAATGTGGCAGGAAACCAGTGAACCTACACACACACACACACACACACACACACACACACACACACACACACACACACACACACACTCACACACACACACTCCTTGCAGATGTCCAAGTGCATTTTAAAGTTTTCTCAACATTTAAACAAACTTCTGAAATACCCGGACAATACAGTCGGTCAAATAAGACAAAAATTAAACTTTGTATACCACAATACACTCTCTTTGGAGGCCTTTATCACCAGGCAGTGAAGTTTGGAGGTGGGAACCTCATGGTGTGGGGCTGTTTTTCAGCATATTGGCAAACTTCATATGATTTTGAAATGAGGATGAATGGACAAATGTACATAGACATTCTTGATAAAGATATACTGTCATCTACCAGGATGATGAAGAAATCAGGGTGGAAATTTCAGCAAGACAATGATCTTAAACACACAGGGAAGGAAACTCCATTCGATTCAAAAAAGAAAATAAAGCTGCTAGAATGCCTCAGCCAGTCACCTGACCTGAATCTAATAGACAAGTTATGGAAGGAACTTAAGCGCCGATTTCACAGAACATGTCCATGGAACCTTCAGGATTTGAAGGATGCTTGTGTAAAAGAATGGGCCAAAATCACACCAGAGCAATGCATGTAACTAGTTTCTCCATGCAGGAAATGTCATTAAGCTGTCATCGCCATTAAAGGCTTGTGTATGAATTAGTAATTACATTTCAAAAAGTATGTTCAATGCTTTATTTCATGTGTCACTTCTCATTTTTACACACAACCTAATTCATGGACATTTATGGCTTGATTCGTGTGCCTGTGTAAAATGGATGAGTTGTTACCAACATATGAGAAATGTAATGTCAATAGCACCTTTAGAAAATTGGTGACATGTTCATTACTTATTTAACCCACTGTATAGTAGCCTTCTTTGAAAATAGGTCATCAATGCATATTCTTTGAAAACCCAACATGGTTCCCAATACCACCAGAAAAATGGATAGTGGATAGGAAAAGTTTGTAATGACTGAACTATATATATAGATAGATGGATATAGATATAGATAGAGAGATAGATAGATAGAGATAGATATAGATATAGATATAGATATAGATATAGATATAGATATAGATATAGATATAGATATAGATATAGATATAGATATAGATATATATTTATATCTCTCTCTATATATATATATATATCTCTATATATATATATATATATATATATATATCTCTATCTATCTATCTATCTATATATATATCTCATATATATTTCCAACGAGAAAGCAACATATAAGATCTTTGTTTTGGTTTTTTTTTTATTAAATTTTATTTTCACTAACTTTTTTTTTTTTTTCCATACAAATTTAAGACACACACCTTTTTTATATACGACAACTAAACAAACAAGAACAGAATTAAGCTTGTACAGCATGGAACTAAAACATTCAGGCACTTAAAGAAACCTGTCACCAGTTTTTTGCCCTATAAGCTGCGGCCACCACCACCGGGCTCTTATATACAGCATGTTTAGAATGCTGTATATAAGAGCCCAGGCCTCTGTGTAGAACATAAACACTTTTTATAATACTCAACTGTCGTGCTGCGGTGGATGTGGCTCAAATAGGCATCTTTTATCCTCCGGTGTCGGCGCCTCCTCTTTCAGCCATCTTTCTTGTCCTCTTCTGAAGCCTGTGTGCATGACGTGTCTACGTCATACACACTCGCTGGTCCCGTGCATGCGTACTACAATACTTTTGATCTGCCCTGCTCAGGGCAGATCAAAGTGCGCCTGCTCAGGACCTGAATGCCTGCAAGTGTGTAGGACGTCGGACGCGTTCTGCACCGCGGCTTTAGAAGGACGACTGAGGCGGCGACAAAGATGGCCGAAAGAGGCGTGCCGGCACCGGAGCATCTAACATATTGTATATAAGAGCCCAGTGGTGGTGGTCGCAGTTTATAAAGCAAATAACTGGTAACAGGTTCCCTTTAATACTAGGTTGTATGAGTTATCAGCAATGAACATAATCGTGAAACCTGTTCCAATGCGAGGTAATGGATTTCTGTGCGATATACAGAACTCCAGCCATACCGATCGTAAGTAGGTCTTCTTCAGGAGTATAAGATCACATATTTCACTCACAATCACCATACTAACGTAAAACAAGACCAATTACTTATATACTTTTATATTTAATGTCCAATAATTGGCTATTTTTTACATTGTCTGAGATACTTCTATATATTTTATCAGGATGGATGTTGAGAAGGGTAAAATTGAAGACACAGGTGGAAATGGTGGCTCGTATTCGATCAAGACCCAATTCAACTCTGAGGAACAGTGGACCAAGGCCCTAAAATTCATGCTGACCAATCTGAAGTGGGGGCTGGCCTGGGTCTCTTCTCAGTTTTATAACAAGTGACATGGGGGCGCTGAAGTGCAGTTTACATTTCACTGATGTCTGTCGTCATAAACGCAAAGGAATACTGCTCTTGTAATGCCGCTATGTGTAACCCTTTCACTGCCTGGGGCTGGCTCCTTTGGCACTGGGAGATGCAAAGCCGTATTTATTTTCCTCTGATGTCAAAGCAGTGACTTGGTGGCCACAGACTTATTCTTGCACCTCTGGAATGGCGGAGGACGGGAATTGTATTTGGATTGTGGAAAAAAAAAAAAAAATGCTATAAAAATATATAATGCCTTTTCAGGACATTTAGAAAATGTATAGAAATGAAATGTTATATATTGCTACTTTTAGTTACAAAATACTTTTGCCGCCGTAGTTAAGACATGTATAAGAAGATCGGTTGTTTACACCTCTGCCTGACTGTAGGGGATGGAAAAGATCCACACCATGTCCCTGTATATCTGTACCCCAAGCAATAGAAGTCACTTCACCCGAATAATTGACTTATAACGTAGTATTACAGTAGTTGTTTGAAAGATATAATAAAAGCTATAAAAATATTTGTAATGTATATTTTCACCATCTGTGCACTGATAAAATAAAACACTGAAATAAAGACTATTTTGTAATCCTCACCCTTAATACTCTATTAGTGATTCATTCTCACTTGTGTATGGAGACTCAGACACTTGAGGCCACACATGGCTCCGAGGCCATCCCAGGCTCCATTTTCCCTGGCCAGCCAAGCTGTTAATATGCCCCATTGTTATAGAAGACCTGCATATGGTGGATCATACATTTGGAGTAGTAGGAGACATGTGGCTCAGCTGTTTATTGTGCTCTCTGGGTTGAAAACAGTAGCAAAATTTAATATAATAGTACAGTAAATTGTCTGCATCTGATGTAGATTGTTGCCTACCACCGATCAATCTGGACAGCTGCTGTTTCATCTTAACCTCGGTGGAATTCATGGTGGCTTAACATTTATTTATATAGACCAGGCAGCAACTGTGCCTGTATGATGCCAAATGCGAACACTGTTTAACATACACAGTGTTAAGATTCTGCTCTGCCAGCCAATTTGAGCAGTCATCTCGTGACTGCTCATATGGGGTATGCAATTTTGCAGTCACGTGCCAACTAGCTTTTCATCTTCTCTCAATGGTAATGAAGAGAAGCTGGTTGTAAAGTGATGACAACTCGAATTGGCAAGCTGTGTGGAATCCTAACAGTGTGAATATTACACACTGGTAGGAGTTAGAATCCTACTACATGGCTTGGAAAACATTTAAAGCATGGATTTAAAAGTGATTTGTTGAGATAAAAAAAATATGACCACTGGCTTATTTCAACCTAGAAGCAGTGTGCCTGAGACCAATGCTGACATAGGGGTTGTTTAATAATGCCAAAGCATGAGTAACACTAATGTACCGTATTTTTCGGACTATAAGACTCACTTTTTTTTTTTCCCCCAAAATGTTGGGGGAAAGTGGGGGGTGCATCTTAGTATGTAGAGCTGTGGGGAATGAGGGTGCTACGGTGGAGCGGGTCATTGGCGGCACGAGTAGACTGTAGCAGCGCCTGCCGTGACCACGTGGGCCCGCTCATTTCATATGCACGCCTATCCTCTCACCCATTATCTCGCAGTGCTGAAGCCGGCGCTGACAGGTGGGCGGGGGGTGCGCGCATAGTTAACAGCCGGCCCGCATATTCACCCCTGGCAACTACAGCCTGGAGTGATCATGTGCGGCTATATTCACTGCCAGTGAATAAGTACGGTATACTCACCGATCACCATTCCCTGCAGCATCGCAATGTCCTTCTGTCTGCCGGCCTGCTCATCTGTGTAGAAAGCCGTGAGCACAGGGATGACGTTTTAGTTTTTTGTTTTTTTTTTCCTTTTCTTTTTATAAATTTCATTTTAAGTCACTGGGGCTAGTTTAGCCTTTTATTGCTTATTCTTCAGAAAGTCTTTTCAGAAGTCTTATCAGTCAGGATTACATTTAACATCCCAATACACTGCTGATGGCACAGGATCCACCCAATACACTGCTGATGGCACAGGATCCGTCAATCACAATAGGGGAGGTACTAGCTCTCCTGCACCCATTATCTTCACAATGACCTTGCACATGCTCATTGGATGCTTCCACACGAGATGGGGTCTGGGTCAGTATTTTACTGGATCAACCAGAAGAAAAACTGAGCCTAGAATAGCCCTGGTGGGCAGTGTGACAGTGTTTGTTTGTATGTTTTTTTTTTTTTTGTTCCCCCCCCCCCCCCTCTAATTTTAATAAAACAAATCGGTCAGTAGGACCAACCCACCCAAGCTGTTTATATGGTCGTGTGGATCATAGGGAGTTGAATAAAATGATACCTTGTTATCTGCGATGTCTTATTTCAGAGCTCTCCATGTGTTTCTTGATGTGTAAATGAACTTTTCAATCTGCCTTCAGAACTTGTTTTAAGGGTATGCTCACACGAGCATATGACTCACAGGAGTGCAATGCGAGAAAATCTCGCGCTGCAATCTGCCCCATGTAAGATAATGCTGCAGCTCAGATATGCAAGTCTTTGCTCAACTCTAAACGGACTGAGGGGAAAAAAATAAATAAATAAAAATCACAGCATGCTGTGATTATCAGCGAGAGACATGTTACTTGCACCCATACAAGTCTAAAGCTGGTGTCACACATAACGACGACGACAACGACGTCGCTGCTACGTCACCATTTTCTGTGACGTTGCAGCGACGTCCCGTCGCTGTCGCTGTGTGTGACATCCAGCAACGACCTGGCCCCTGCTGTGAGGTCGCCGGTCGTTGCTGAATGTCCAGCTTCATTTTTTGGTCGTCACTCTCCCGCTGTGACACACACATCGCTGTGTGTGACAGCGAGAGAACGACGAAATGAAGCGATCAGGAGCCGGCACTGGCAGCTGCGGTAAGCTGTAACCAGCGTAAACATCGGGTAACCAAGGGAAGACCTTTCCCTGGTTACCCGATGTTTACGCTGGTTACCAGCCTCCGCTCTTGCTGCCAGCGCCGGCTCCTGCACTGTGACATGTGGCTGCAGTATGCATCGGGTAATTAACCCAATGCATACTGTAGCAAGGAGAGCAAGGAGCCAGCGCTAAGCAGTGCGCGCGGCTCCCTGCTCTCTGCACTGTGACATGTAGCTGCAGCACACATCGGGTTAATTAACCCGATGTGTGCTGCAGGAGAGCAAGGAGCCAGCGCTAAGCGCGGCTCCCTGCTCTCTGAACTGTGACATGTAGCTGCAGCACACATCGGGTTAATTAACCCATTGTGTGCTGCAGGAGAGCAAGGAGCCAGCGCTAAGCGCGGCTCCCTGCTCTCTGCACATGTAGCACAGCGACGTTATGATCGCTGCTTCTGCTGTGTTTGACAGCTAAGCAGCGATCATAACAGCGACTTACAAGGTCGCTGTTACGTCACCGAAAATGGTGACGTAACAGCGACGTCGTTGTCGCTGTCGTTTAGTGTGACACCAGCTTAAGAGTGCAGTCCAATGTTTCACTCGCACCCAATCATCAGAGTGCAGTGCGATAATTGCATCAGCTGACAATGGAGGAGATGGGGAGATTAATGCTTCTCTCTCCTCCACGGCTCCCTCCCTCTTTTCTACAACGGTGATTCGATTGCGGGATCGGATCACAGTTGCATGACACTCTGCTAATGCTGGCAGCACACTCGCATCCGATGCCATACGTTAGTGTGACTCCAGCCTAAATGTAATGTTTCATTGCCAATATGAGACATGTAATGACTGACAGACTGCTCCTGATCTATATGCCTCACATGGGTAACAACTCCTTTTATTTAACATAAGCTCTAAAGACAGATTCATAGAGCTCTGTGTCTGGCCTACAAATCTTAACCGTTCACGCAAATATGAGGAAAATGTGGATTTCTCCGAAATAACACATTGGATCATAGATATCAAGGTATCATTTTATTCAGCTTCCTATGACCTACATGCCCATACAGACGGTGGGCTGAGCCTACTGCCAGACTCCCATTTTAAAGATCTCTCCTTTAAAATGTAAACATGTTATAGCAATCTATAAGATAGGTGATAACTTGATCACTGAGTGGTTGACTTTTGGTACCCCCCACTACTCTAGGAATGGGGCTCTGTAATATCTATGGGACTGTGAGAAAGTGGAGTACTGTACCACCAGCAATAAACAGGGGAGCGGGGAGGGGCACATACTTGTAACCACATTTGGATTTTAATGGTGTATTCCAGAGCCCCGCTTTCCGATTCGGTGAAGGTCCCAGCGGTTGCATCCATATTGATCAGCAAATTATTGCCTTTGCTGTAGACACATGCACAGATGTAACAACAATAGCTTTAACAAGAAAGATAAATCAGTAAACACATTAATAGAATACAATACGCTGAAAGCCTTTTTAGTGCGAGTCCTAATGGCTGAGTATGGTAGTGTCCCCTACACAATGCTTCAGTATGGCCGAGCACATGTCAAATACGGAGTTCACTGAAATGCCTGTGATGTTACTCAAATCCTCCAAAACCTAAAGAAATGCATAGAAAGGAACATTTCAGAAAACTAAAAAAAAGCAAAGTCAATCTATACTATAGAGAAAAACTACAAAATAGGATCTTTGGAGAAAATCTCCATTAGTTAAAGGGTTATCCGGCTTCTTTTGACTTTTTTTTATTACCCTATTGGGCTACATTGGGGCAGGTAAGTAGATAGAGACCACTTACCTGCCCTGCTGTCAGCCCCTCTCCCCCGACTCAGAGTGGTCATGTGACCGCTCCTGCCGCGATTTTGCTGCTTCTGGTCATTTCATGTCAACATGGGCAGGACCATGTTGACATGCAAATCTGGAACAGCATGTTGCCTCCCTGCTGGGCGGCTACAGTGCGATGAGCCCCGCCCCCCCTTCCCTGCACCCTCCCACACATTCCCCCGCAGCCCTTACTCTCCCCGCAACCTCCCCCTGCACTGCTGTGGGGTCCGTGACCTGGGGGAGGGGCCTGGCGGCAGCTGCCGTGGTGTCACCGCCAGCAACGGGCCCCTGCTCAGGATCACACATTCAAATGTACCGGCATCACAGATGCCGGTACACTTGAAAGCGCTGATGAGGAGCAGCGCAGCACTGCATCTCATCACTGTCCCGCTGTCTGTGCTCTCTTCAGCACAGCGGTGACTTCACTACTGTGCTGATATGTCCAGAGCATAGACAGCGTGCGAACGTGCAGGAGCGGCGGGGACCGAGGACGGGTGAGTATGTACTCCCTACATGTGTTCCCTATGGGGGTAGGGGAGTCGGTACAGAGTGCCATGTGTGTGCGGTGCAGAGCCATATGTGTGTGTGCACGCGGTGCAGAGCCATATGTGTGTGTGTGCGCGGTGCAGAGCCATGTGTGTGCGTGCGCTGTGCAGAGCCATATGTGTGCAGTGCAGAGCCATATGTGTGCGTGCGCTGTGCAGAGCCATATGTGTGTCTGTGTGCGGTGCAGAGCCCGATGTGGGGCTGTTATTTGCAATGCTGTAGTGATAACAGGTCAGGTGCTGGGGAAGAATACTGACAGGGAATGTGTGTGCAGGGAGCGGGCAGGGGCCGAGGCTGGACAGTGAGGGCAGGCAGGGGGCGAGCCTGGACACTGAGGCCGGGCGGTGCCAGCTCTGACTGAGGTTTTGCACAGGAAGTGGTCATGTTTGCTAGAGCTGAATGTAAACAAAGAGCTGCAGATAATAAAGGGTGAATTCAAGAGGAACAAAAGTTATAAAACAAAGAATAACAATGTTGGGGTGTTTTTTATATTACAATCCAGCACAATTAGCTTACCAAAAATTTTTGAGTTTATATCGGACAACCTCTTTAAGTGACAGCTAGTAAATTTCAATTAACCTCTTCGATATATCTACAGTGGTTTTGGGCTACCATCTGTACAAAATGACAAACGTCTGCATTGCTACAATGGGAGCTCGTAAACTACTGATCAATAACTATGTATATGCTTCAATGCGACAATATCAAACTGCAGAAGAAAAGAATCTGGCAAAAATACACAGTAGGAGTTAATTAAGACTGGGGTTTCCTTACGGCAGTCTGTAGCTAAAGATGAGAATAATGTATCTGTGGCAGTCCATGTCCCAGAAAGTTGAATAAACGCCAACTGCGAGGGACAGATTTCTGGAGTAAATAGTAAATCTGGCTAGTGAGAGGGTTTTTTTTGTTGTTTTTTTTGTGTGTGTGTTTTTTTTTTAACATGCAAAACACTCAAAGCTGAATCCATACAAGATTATCTAGTGTGAATTGAGCCTAAAAAAATATTCAACCAAGTTCCCAAATATTAACAGTGTTAAGATATAATTACATTGCAAACCTTGCGTTGTTAATACAGCAGTTGTTTTAATGGCTTCTTTAGACAGGTGGACTGTGCTCCCGATGCAAACGGAACGATCAGGAATAGATTGTTCAGTCTGCATAGGCTGCCATTATACTTAACACATGTCCTGTTTACACTGGATGCCACTGACAATAATTTCTAAGCAAATTTAAAGGGACCCTGTTAACACAGATTGACTGTTCAAACCAAGTACATGCATACAGTGCAACATGGCGGAGTCAATAATTTAAATTCACCTTCCCACCTACATGATTTCCCTCAATCTCTCCACTCTTCTTTGATTGAAAGTTCTAGCATCATAGTCAATGGTAATTGGTGGAGCAAGGTTGAACTAGATGGACCTAGGTCTTTTTTCAACCTATGTAACTAAATGAATGGCAGAGATGGATGGTAAACAAGCAGGTAGGAAGGTGCATTTAAATGTTTGACCCTGCCATGATGCACGAGCGCCTGTACTTGATTTGAGCACACATTCTGTGATTCCTGGGTCCCTTTAAAAATTATATCACCCGATGAATAAGTTGGGCCAGTCATCGGGAACCAGAATGGTGGATGACTTCCATGGCTTCAGTGAGCTCCATTAGAGAGCTCTGCTGCTACAGTTTTCCTAAGGCTGAAGTCACTCACTCACTCACTGCAGTAAAAAAAAAAAAATCAACCCCTAAATTGACATACTGCAGGTGACAAACACACAGGGCTGACAAATTTTTGCTTCATGTGCATGAGATTTCAAACTATTAATGATAACACTGGTAATGTAACGGGCAGTGAATTTTTCATCCAGAAGCCCATTTTATACTGGATTATGTTTATATCAGTGTCCAGTTTTGTGCATAAAACACTTTTGTTGAAAATTGAAAAAAATAAATAAATAAAAATATAGGTAAAGAATGAAGTTGGAAGGACATAAGGGGTGATGGCTGGTTACCTGATTCCAGGAGTCCGGGTCTATCATGAAGGTGCTGGCAGAAATGACTCCTGTGCCCAAGAGCATCTGATCTTCCTTCACTGATAGAAACTTGCTCCTGTCCAGACAAGTCAGAAATACACAAAAGATGAACAATGGGACTAAAGCCGGATTCTCACATCCTTTTTTTCTTTTTTATATCTGAAACGCGGGGTATATTTTTTATCACTTTACTGAACCCATTTTTGGTCCATGTGACAATATTTACAATCCTGTGTTGCATCCACTTTTTTCCTCATTTTAAGAAAACAATCCTTAGCTTCTTCTACCCATCAACCACTTCCCACCGGGGCAACTTTCTGTTTCTACGCTTTTGTTTTCGCTTCCCCTTCTTCCAAAAGACATACCTTTTTTAAAGCACCACTTCAGCATTTAGTTTTTTCTTTCAGCTCTGAATTGTTGCTTTTAATCTAAGGTCGCTGCCCCCAGTTTTATACTCACCATGCGGCGTCTTCACCTTTGTTGGTGCTGCTCCAGTCGCATGGTGCCATCTTGTGACCATATCTTCTGATTGGCCAGAAGTCAGACATTACATTACAAGTGCTCAATGCAAGTCTATGAGAGCCAGAACGAGGCTCCCATAGACTTGTATTGAGTTGTGACCTGCGGTGAACTCCATGAAATACTGGATCTGCCAGCAGGTCACCAGCTATCTGAGACCAACTGGAACGAAGCTGATAAGGGCCATTTCACATCTCCGGTAGTTTGCCGTAAGCCGGATACGGCACACATGCAGTACAGTTACAATCATTTACAGTGGAAGCGCAACACCATGCGGTTGTGTATGACGCACAAAATCGTATGGTGTCACGCTTCCACTGTAAATGAATGTAACTGTACTGCATGTGTGCCGGATCCGGCTTCCGGCAAAATACCGGAGATATGAAACGGCCCTAAGAGATGAAGATGCCGGAGGGTGAGTATAACACCTCATTCACACATCAGTATTTGTATGCCAAAACGAGAAACGAGAAGTGTCTCCAAAACGCAGAATAGGTGTCAATTAGTGATGATCGAGCATGCTCGGTACTGCTCGAGCTTAAGTACTCACGGAGCTCGGCCGAGTATCACAAGTGCTTGGATATTTAGTCCGAGCAACAATGACAACAATGCATAGGCTCGTTTCACTGCATGATGTGTACGACGCACCTCAGGGAGAGCCAGTCACAGTCTGAATGGCTCTCCCAGGGGATAAAACAACAATCTCGGATGTAGTGTGACCTCCCTCAAACCCCCCCTCCCAATAAAAGTAACATTTGGAAATGCTCTCTTTATGGCTGGCTGTATGTGGGCGACGTAGGCCCGAACTGCCCAATCATTGACTTTTAAGAATGCTTGTTACTCGCGTCAAGGTTGTCCAAGCGTCTCATCAGCTCGAATCTAGTAACAAGCATTTTAGTGCTTGCCCATCACTAGTGTCAATCTTTCAATTACAGTTCTCTGTAAGATCCATTCCATACTTTGGCATAAAAACACGAATGCAAAAATATTGATGTGTGAATGAGGCCTCAGACAGGGGCAGGGGACTTATGTCTAAAGAAACACTCCAACGCTGAAATTAAAAAAAATAAAAAATGGAGTGGTGCTTTAATTTTTCCATAGACATATGAGGGCTTGTTTTTTTGAAGGACAATCTGTACTTTTGAATGACACCATTGACTTTATTGTGATATATTGGGAAGCTGTAAATAAAAGAAATGCAGCAAAATTGTCAAAAACGAGCAATTCCACCATAGTTTTTTGGATTTTGTTTTAACAGTGTTCATTATATGGAAACAATGACCTGGCAGTATGATTTTCCAGATCAGCACAATTCCAGTGATCTCATAATTTTTCATTTTATTTTTAAGCAGTGAAAACATTTTTGCTTGTGTCAACATTTTCAGAGACTCGTAACTAGTGATGAGCGAGGACTAAGATCCTTGAGTGCTCAGTACTCGAAATGAGCAGGTTAGACGTTTGGATGGGCTCGAATCAATCACCAAGTATAATGGAAGTCAATGAGAAACTCAAGCATGGAAGAGTGTCCAGAAAAATGCACGAGTTTCCCTTTGACTTCCACTATACTCTTTAATCGAATTGAGCCCAACCTGCTGGTTTCGAGTAGTGAGCACCAATAGCATAGCTAGCGGGGGGCAGAGGGGGCGGTTGCCCCGGGCCCGGTGCTCAGTGGGGGTCCGCTAGGAACTTCTGAGCTGTCAGTGCTGCAAGGACACAGCAGAAATTCTTGTGCAGATGACGAAAATACATCTTACTGCCAAGACCTGCGATGATGTCGTGCCCATGTGACCGAGTGGGAGGAGCCCACTCCTCCGGTCAGAAACCAAACATCAGGAGATACTAGGAGATGGGAACTTATAATGAGGTAAGATGGGGCTGCAGGGTGAGTGGCATATGAGGGGTGCAGACTGTGACAGAATGGTGTGAAGGGGTGCAGGGTGTTTGAGAGAGGGGTAAGTTGTGGTACAGGCTGTTTGACACATAGGGATGCAGGCAGGGTCGGCTCCAGGATTTTGTGGGCCCCGGGTGAAGGAGTCTCAGTGGGCACCATCCTCACTTAGACACATACATACAGATACATACACATACAGGCATACGTACATATACATACCGTATTTTTCGGATTATAAGACGCACTTTTCCTTCCAAAAATTTGGGAGGAAAATGAGGGGTGCATCCTAAAATCTGAATGTAGCTTACCAAGAGGTGGAGAGGAGTCACAGGAGGCAGGGGCGATGCTATGCGGTGTGTTGCCAGCGCTACTCTGTGCGTCAGGCAGCACGGCTCTGCTCTGTGTGGCTCACTTTGCATTGTGCAGCTTGCTCTGCAGCGCGGCTCTGTGCACTGTGGCTCTGCTTTATGTGGTGGCTCTGCTGTGTGCAAGGCTGTTCTACTCGCCGCAGCTCTGCTCTGTGCACCATGGCTCTGCTTTATGTGGGGGGCTCTGCTCTGTGCGAGGCTGTTCTGCTCACCGCAGCTCTGCTCTGTGCGGCACGGTTCTGCTCTGTGCGGGGCTTGGCTCTGTGTGGCTCGCTCTGCATTGCGCAACTCGCTCTGCTCTACAGTGCGGCTCTGCACTGTGCGCTGCTGTTCTGCTCGCCGCGGCTTTGCTCTGTGCGGCGGGCAGTAAGGCATCAGCCATTCTGAAGATATTGGTGGTGAGGGCTCCTTCAAATAATGGCGCCTAGAATCGGCTCATGCGCAGATGGAGCTCTCAGCTCAATAATAATAATAATAATAATAATAATCTTTATTTCTATAGCGCCAACATATTCCGTAGCGCTTTACAATTCAGGAGGATCATATACAAACAAGTAACAGTTATAGAAATACAATATTTAGAGGGGAAAAAAAAATACAACCCTGCTCGTGAGAGCTTACAATCTACAATGAGATGGGGGGAGAGGCAAGGTTCAAGTGCTTATTTACAATAACAATCCAACCATCTCACGGAAATGGGGCTGGATAATGGTTTCCTGGACCAGTGGGCCCGAGCCTTGAGATGCCTTTGGGTGCCATGGAGTTTGATGTGGAGCTATGTTGTGAGAGGTTGTAGAGGGACTATGTGAATCGAATCTGATTAGGGAGTGTGATAGGCCGCCCTAAAAAGATGCGTCTTTAGGGTGCGTCTGAAGCTGAGTAAGTTGTGATTTGTCCTAACTTCTTGGGGTAGAGCGTTCCAGAGGGTTGGTGCAGCTCAAGCTTTCATCTGCACACGCGCGGACTCCGGCCGCCATTATTCACCGCCAACATCTTCAGAATGCCTTACAGTCCCCCACACAGAGCAGCCCCGCACAGAACAGCCATGCAGTGAGTATCTGGAACCCCCTCTGTACCACTCACAGTATCGCCGTACTCCAGTACCACCTCTTCCTCCTGTTACCCCTGCTCCTCTGCTAGCCCCCCTATAGACATATAAATCTATACAGTCATATACACTGACATACATAGATACACACACACACACACACACGCATTACAGATATTATTAATATTGTGAAGCCGGCAACAGCCTCCTCCCCTCCCCTGCTTGTCTCCATCAAGCTCCTCCTGGGCATGTGTCTGTGTTGCACTGCGTGATGGTCGTCAATAACAGACATGACAGTGCACAGTGCACACAGACTGCTGTATATACATCACAGGAAGGGCTAGGGCTACAGAATATACATCACAGGAGTGGCTGGGGGATACAGTATACAAATGACAGGAGTGGCTGGGGCATATACGTTACTGGGGAGCATACGTTACTCAGGTGCATACATATTCCTGGGGGCATAGATGTTACTGGGGTAGCATACAACGCTGGGGGGCATGCACATTACTGAGGTGGGTGGCATACAGCTCTGGGGTGGCAGCGCATATGGCTCTGTGGGGCCAGCGCATACGGCTCTGGGGTGGCAGCACATATGGTTCTGGCAGTCCCATACAGATCAAGAGGGGACACCTACTGCCACGAGGGGGCACATACAGCTCAGGAGGGGGGCCCCATACAGATCGGGGGTGAAACATACAGCTCAGGTGGAGGGGCACCATACAGTATGGGAGAACATATGCTGTGCTCAGTGTACTGGAGAATTTTGGCTGGAGTCTGCAGCTCCTCTTCATATGTGAGACTGGAGCACACTGCGCGGTAGCTGCGCCCACAGATGAACTTCAATACAGGAGGTGCACAGAGCATTCAACAGTGAAAGGTGTGTGTCAATGTGGATTAAAGGGCTGGCAACTGCACTATCCAGGATGCAGGATAGTGTGGGTGCCAACCCAAGCACTGCAGTCCCTGGAACTCATCCCAGGGCCCACAGGACTGAAGACGGTGAGTGGACCCCCCAGCTGTCCAGGGCTACAGCATTTTCCCGGGTCTGCCAGCTGCTGACGCTGGTCCTGGATGCAGGGTGTGGGGAATATGAGGGTTCAGGATGTTTGAGAGAGGTGTAAGTTGGGATACAGGCTGTGTGAGATATAGGTATATGGGGTGCAGAGTCTGTGGGATATGGGGATGCAGTGAGTGTGATATGGGGGTACAGACTGGGGTGAAGGGTTTGTGGCATATGGGGTGCAGGCTGTGTGGAATATTGGGGTGCAGAGCGTGTGCGAGAGCACCACAAAGGAAGTAAAGATGAGGGGCAAGGTAAGTTCTCCACCATGGACCTGTAGATGCGAGGAATTTTTATTGTAACGTGTGGAAGGGGGAAAAGTAGCATTCACTCAGTATATAGAGTGACAGCGCATTATGGGAGGCAGTAAGGACAGTGTGAGGGCACAGTATGAGAGGAGCAGTATACGAGGGACAATGTGAGGGCACAGTATGAGGGGAGCAGTATACGAGGGACAGTATGAGGGGAGCAGTATATGAGGGACAATGTGAGGGCACAGTATGAGAGGAGCAGTATACGAGGAACAGTGTGAGGGCACAGTATGAGGGAAGCAGTATGAGGGGAGCAGTATACGAGGGACAGTATGAGGGGAGCAGTATATGAGGGACAATGTGAGGGCACAGTATGAGAGGAGCAGTATACGAGGGACAGTGTGAGGGCACAGTATGAGGGGAGCAGTATACGACGGACAATATGAGAGCACAGTATAGCCTGCTTTACACGTTGCAATTTCGCATACGATATCGTATGCGATTTGCAACGCCCCCATCGTATGTGCGGCACGTTCAATTTTTGGAGCGTGCCGCACAAATAATTAACCCCCGTCACACATACTTACCCGTCCATACGACCTCGATGTGGGCGGCGAACATCCACTTCCTGGAGTGGGAGGCACGTTCGGCGTCACATCGACGTCACGCGGCAGCCGGCCAATAGAAGCGGAGGGGCAGAGATGAGCGGGACGTAAATATCACGCCCACCCCCTTCCTTCCACATTGCCGGCGGGAGCCGCGGGACGCAGGTAAGATCTGTTCAATGTTCCCAGGGTGTCACACACTGCGATGTGTGCTACCCCGGGAACACTGAACAACCCGATGTGCAATTCGTCAGGATTCACAGTATGAGAGGAGCAGTATACGAGGGACAATGTGAGGGCACAGTATGAGAGGAGCAGTATACGAGGGACAGTGTGAGGGCACAGTATGAGGAGCAGTATACGAGAGACAATGTGAGAGCACAGTATGAGAGAAGCAGTATACGAGGGACAGTGTGAGGGCACTGTATGAGAGGAGCAGTATACGAGGGACAGTGTGAGGGCACAGTATGAGGAGCAGTATACGAGAGACAATGTGAGGGCACCGTATGAGAGGAACGGTATACGAGGGACAGTGTGAGGGCACAGTATGAGAGAAGCAATATACGAGGGACAATGTGAGGGCACAGTATGAGAGGAGCAGTATACGAGGGACAGTGTGAGTGCACAATATGAGAGGAGCAGTATACGAGGGACAGTGTGAGGGCACATTATGGGAGGAGCAGTATACGAGGGACAATGTGAGGGCACAGTATGAGAGGAGCAGTATACGAGGGACAGTATGAGGGCACAGTATGAGAGGAGCAGTATGCGAGGGACAATATGAGGGCACAGTATGAGAGGAGCAGTATATGAGGGACAGTGTGAAGGCACAGTATGAGAGGAACAGTATACGAGGGACAATGTGAGGGCACAGTATGAGAGGAGCAGTATACGAGGGACAATGTGAGGGCACAGTATGAGAGGAGCAGTATACGAGGGACAATGTGAGGGCACATTGTGAAGGCTGTATGGCATGAAAAGACAGCAGAGTTTGGAGAGGGGGTAGTGTGATGAGGGGCATGGAAGGTGTGGACAATGTGGAGGCCATTGTTCATATCACAGGTACATTATTTTGTATGGAAAGCGTATAGGACATGGTAATGAATGGGATGGTTTTATAGATAATTTACATAAAGAAAGACAGTGTGGCGGCCATAATTCATGGTGGAGGGATGGTGCACTGGTTGTAGTATATGAGAGGCACAATGTGGAGGCCATGTGTCATTAGGGGGACAGTGTAGGGGTCACTTTTTGGTCAAGGAGTATAGTGGGGGAAATATTTTGTCAGGTGCACAGTATAAGGGTTATTTAGTGTACAGTATGTGCAGATATTTTTTATTTAGATGTAATAATGACACTCATATTTTTTAGGGCATCATGTTGGGATCTGTTGTGGAAAACAAGAGAAAATGGAAGTCTGCGGAAAGAAGCTGTATACCTCCAAAATCATCATGTCGTCTGGATCAGATGAAGAAGAATGGGGTGAGACAAAGCAAATCAGAGGAGAAGTCGCCAATACGGTACCTGGATCTAAGGGAGCATTTATACTGGACAATCCCTGCATTTAAAGGGAATCTGTCACCAGGTTTTGCTTCTCGCCCCTCTGAGAGCAGCAAATGTATTGACTGAGACTCTGATTCCAGCAATGTGTCATTTACTGAGCTGTTTGCTGTCATTTTGAGAAAATCAATGTTTTCTCTGCTGCAGATCTAGCAGTTATACAGAGCTCATGAATATGCTGGACTACCTGACAGCACGCCAAGTAGTCCTGTAATTATAATCTACTGCTGAATAATCAGTAATTTTATCAAAACTACACTGAGCAGGTCAGTAAGTGACATTGCTGGAATCAGGCTCTCTGCCCCTATGTTATGCTGGTCTCAGATTAGAGGGCAAAAACTTGGTGACAGATTACCTTTAAATGATAGTCGACAGTTTGGTTATATGAAGCCGATCGGCAGCTGTTTAGTGGCCTGTGACTGCAGACTTGTGAATCCTCATAGCATGCACACAGTGCACTGTCAGGGTTTTCCAGTGCCGGTGGTGAGAGCGGCCATCATGTGACAAGAGTGCGATTGGCATACTTCTGGCCACATCTGCCTGAGGCTTTAGTCTGACTTATTGGTAGGGTACGTGATCAATTTAAGTGCTTAGAACAGCATGAATACTAACTACGGCCCTGCCGCTACACTTACTAGTCTGCGCATGCACTCTGCAATTTATTTTTTTTGCTCAGACCACTCGGTCCGAGCACAAAAATCGAACATGTGCACTGCCTCATTGGATAACATTGGTCCGAGTGTGATCCAATATTTTGTTGGATCGCACTTGGACCAAAAATATGGTTGTCTACACAAACTATTAGGCTGCGACACCATCATAGTAAATATGGTTACCTGGTTAGTAGCCCACTCAGAAGTTTCGCCCCCTTGAGCCGAACCCCTAGCTACGCCTCTGCTGAGCACTGTAGGATCTTAGTTACTTATAACATTTTCAATTTTCAGTCGATGGAGCCTCAGGCTGGCTTTCATAGGAGTACCGTCATAACATAAACCATGGAGGTCTTCAGCAGACAATCATGTCGCAGGGACACCGATGGGCGATTAGAACGATTCAACTCCAGGGGCGCGAGCTTGTTTCGCTGTCACAGACTGATAGCGACATTTAACAATTTAGCAGTTAAGAGTGGATCTTCTTTCGGCTGTTAGAGGCAGATGATCATAAAAAAAGAGTGAATCAGGTCACCACCATGTAGTCATTCCAGGAAGGAAAATCCGGGCGGTGCTCGTGGGTCAAGAAGGCTGTAGTCAATCAAAAAAGGCGGATCCCCAGCACAAAGAACGTCCATAGAAACTTGAAATAAAGTTATGGTTAAAAAAGGGGGAAAAAGGAATGAAACATAAATCCTCCAATCTATGCGTTTCAGACGCGATCGTCCTGACTAAGAGGAGTTATGTTTTATTCCTTCTTCCCCCTTTTTTAACCATTATTGGAATAAAATGAAATTTTAACTTTATTTCAAATTTCTATGGACGTTCTTTGTGCTGGGGATCCACCTTTTTTTGAGAGGCAGATGATGTCTGTATAAACACAGCCATCATGTGCCAGCAAAGTTTCAGGCTCAGTTCATGAGCCTGCATTAAAACCAGAGAGCCAACATTGGTTGTGCTACTGCATCCAATGGTTATCATACGGATGATAAGGTGTGAAAGACCCTAAAAAGTACACATAAAGGCCCACATTTATCTCTATATTTGCACCAATTTTTTAGCCCAAGTGTATAGATCAGTTTACGCAACATTTCTTGAGACTTGACTGTTTTGAGAAAAGTGAGTGTAATTATTACTCAGTTGACCTGACTTACATATCTAACATTTATTACCTGAAAAGCCCAATAATAATGTAAGTTTCCAATCAACTCCTTCATTGCATGCATTAATTTCATTTTGTAACTTTTAGATTTTCTTATTCCTCAAATGCGCCAAGTCCATTTAATAAAACAAGTGCAATGTCAAATCTATCCTGACATTAACCACTTCCGTAATTGAAAAATGTACCCTTTTGTCCATTTACCTTTGTATACTAGTTGGAGTAGAAAGATCCACAGATGCCTTCAGAACTGCATCATACATTGGGGTTCTTAATAAATAAACCAAATCCAAGACCAATACACACATCTCATGCATATCCTTCAATTGCAGAGAACAGCCATTATGCCCTGTAGGTGGTAAACACAACTTGTACTTTGGCATTAAATATATAACTTGCATTTACATCTTCTTGTGAATACAGGTTCTTATTGGGAAAACTGAGCCTGGAAGCATAGGACCGCTGGCATGCACACCTTACCCTCCTCTTCACCTCTCTCCCCCCTTTTTCCCTTGTGTGTCCCATGTCCTTTTTCTTTCCTCTGCTCTCTTATTTCTTCTTATAGTTCCGATATTTTATTTAGTTTGTGTGCTCAAGGATTTTTTTATATATATATATATATATATATATATATATATATATATATATATATATATATATATATATATATTTTTTTTCCTATTTTTTTGTATAACTGGTACTAATGCCTTGAACTGCCTCAATGTTGCCAATGCTAATACTCCTTACTCTTCATGACATTTTACATCTATACTTTCTTGTTTTTGGTTGCTGCCTTTCAATTTCGGCACATTGAGTGCCTTATTTCTGTCTTTTGGGTTTTTTGCAATTTAATAAAGATAAATTAAAAAAAGAACACATCTATAATCAGGAATACTGTACTTTATTTCAAATTAAAAACACTTTTTTTGCAATTGCAGACAGATTCATCAATAGAAGACATCATCATAGTGATTCCTTTTGGGCAACATAGGCTAAAACTATATGAGATGGGATATCTATATGGGATGATCCGCTGAACAAAAGGTGGCTTTACACGCTACGAGATCGCTGAAGCGATCTCGTTGGGGGTCACAGAATTAGTGACGCACATCCGGCTGCTTTAGCGATGTCGTTGCGTGTGACACCTATGAGCGATTTTGAATCGTCGCAAAAACGTTCAAAATCGCTCATCGGTGACATGTCCCCCTCTTCCCAATTATCGTTGCTGCTGCAGTAACGATGTTGTTTATCGTTCCTGCGGCAGCACACATCACTATGTGTGACGCCGCTGGAACGACAAACATCTCCTTACCTGCGTCCACCGAAAAAGGAGGAAGGAAGGAGGTGGGCAGCATGTTCCGGCCGCTCATCTCCGCCCCTCCTTTTCTATTGGGCGGTGGTCCAGTGACACTGCTGTGACGTCGCTGTGACGCTGAACGAACTGCCCCCTTAGAAAGGAGGCGGTTCGCCGGTCACAGCGACGTTGCCGAGCAGGTATGTACGTGTGACGCTGCCATAGCGATAATGTTCGCTACGGCAGTGATCACCACATATGCCACCGACGGGGGCGGGTGCTATCGCACGCGACATCGCTAGCCGATGCTAGCGATGTCGCAGCGTGTAAAGGACCCCTAAATCTATAATTTGCTACTTTGCGCCTGTTCACACTGTTGTGTTACACTTAAAAAAAAGGCTATGTTCACATTCAAACTTTTTTTTTTTAATTTATTTCCTAAGTGCAAGATTAAGTAACTTTCTATGGGATCTTAGACTCTTCTTTAAAAATTCTCCACTATTTTCCTGCTGTAGAGTACAAAGTACTTTATCTGACTGAGAAATCTGCAAAAACAAAAATAAATCCGTCAGAACTCTTCATCTTAACGGCTCCCTGCTCTTCACCTCTCTTCTCTCAGTGTTAGAGATAGCATGAGGGAGAGTGCTGTACATAGATCTCCAGTAGAGAAAGCATCTAAAGTTTTATGGAGAGTAGAGAAAATAGATTGTAGACAAGAAGGAAAGTGCATGGAGAGGAATTAAGTGCAGTTCTCGAGCTGTGATGAAACATGAAAGTAAATGGCTACCCTCCTACCTGCGTATAAGACGCTCTGCTATACGGCGCCATTATATCTATATAGAACAGCAGTCTGATTTATCTATAGATCTCACGGTGATTTTGACAGTGTCACCATCTTAAAGGCATATCCCTACACAAGAATCTATTGTGTCTGATGAAGATCTAAATATAGGGATCGAAATCTTATATTTTACATTTTTTAGATTTCCTGTATAATAAAGTCCTTATATTCATTTTTGTGGTGCAAAGTTTTATTGTATCTAATGACGGGTTTGAACCCTTTTTGACCACCCATAATTTCAAGCGTGACATAAAAGTAAATGGCATCAGCAGCACCCTGGACACACTCAGTCCTCACATCCAGCATTTATTACCGTAGTTTTCAGACTATAAGATGCACTTTTTTCCCACAAATGTTGGGGGAAAGTGGGGGGTGCGTCTTATAGTCTGAATGTAGGGCATGGCTGCGGGGAATGAGGGTGGAGCGGGTCATCGGGGGCATGAGCAGGCCGTAGCAGCACCTACCATGACCACGTGGGCCTGCTCATTTCATGTCCACGCCCATCCTCACGCCCATCATCTCTCAGCGCTGAAGCTGGCGCTGACAGGTGGACGGGATGATGGGCGGGGGGGTGCGCGCATAGTAAACAGCAGGCCCGCATATTCACCCCTGGCAACTACAGCCTGGAGTGATCATGTGCGGCTGTATTCACTGCCCCCCGCACATAATCAGCAGCACGGAGGGCAGTGAATAAATATACTCACCCGTTACCATTGTCTGCAGCATCGCGATCTCCTCCTGTCTGCCAGCCGCTGCTGTGTAGAGAGCAGTGAGCACAGCGATAACGTCATGGCTGTGCGCACCGCTAGTCTCCAAACAGGTCAGCTGACAGGCAGACAGGAGAACATCGCGATGCTGCAGGGAACGGGGACCAGCTTCACACAGGTCAGCAGCTCTGCTGCTGACACAGAGAGGAAGACGAGCGATGCTGCTGGAGTGAGGAAAGGGGAGTATAAACATTTTTTTTTGTGTGCCACAGGATGCAGGCCATATACCAGGATGGGGGTATATAGCAGGATGGGGTATATAGCAGGATGAGGGCATATACCAGGATGAGGGTATATGAGCAGGATGGGAGTATATAGCAGGATGGGGGTATATAGCAGGATGAGGGCATATACCAGGATGGCAGTATATAGCAGGATGGGGGTATATGCCAGGATGGCAATATATAGCAGGATGGGGGTATATAGCAGGATGAGGGCATATACCAGGATAGCAGTATATAGCAGGATGGGGGTATATAGCAGAATGAGGGCATATACCAGAATGGCGCTATGTAGCAGGATGGGGGCTATACCAGGATGGAGGTATATAGCAGGATGGGGGTATATAGCAGGATGGGGGTATATAACAGCAGGATGGGGGCTATACCAGGATGGGGGTATATACCAGGATGGCGGTATATACCAGGATAGCGGTATAGAGCAGGATGAGGGTGTATACCAGGATGGCAGTATATAGCAGGATGAGGGCATATACCAGGATGGCGGTATATAGCAGGATGGGGGCTATACCAGGATGAGGGACATACATTATATATATATATATATATATATATATTATACACAAGGATGGGGATTATATACAAGGCAGGAGGATCATTACCAAGATGGGCTTCCTTAGTAGAGAATTTGGGGACATTACCCCCATAACAGTGTCAGCAGCAGATCCTCGCCCCATAGCAGTGTGTCATGACCACATATTTTGCTTAAAATTTTATTTTCCTATTTTTCTCCTCTAAAACCAGGGTGCATCTTATAGTCCGGTGCGTCTTATATTCCAAAAAATACGGTAATTGGAGAGACAAGAGAGGTAAATCTGAAAAATGGCTAAGAATGCCTTACATATCGGAAGGTCTAAAAATTAAGGAAGGAATGAAAACTGCAAATTGAAACTTATTGATTAGCTAAAGTACCCATTAAAAGAGTTGTCCACTATCTGGACAATCCCTTTTTACATTAAGTAGTCCCTGTTGTAAAATAAGAATAACATACTCATCATACTAGGCTGGAATGATGGCGGTGAGGAAGGTGAGTACGGTATATATTATTTTTATTTTACAATGGAAACTACTTCATTTAAAAAGGGATGGTGTAGGTAGTAGATAATCACTTTAACATGTAAAAAAAAAAGCAACATTTTACTGTGTTAGAGGTGGTCATAACATTTAAATATGATAGTTAGATAATTTGTAGGAGTGATCTAAAATAATACAAACGATCCGACCATTGATGGAGAACGATCAGCCGATCATACTTTTAGTGAAAGGTCTGCTTCATACCAGCCATAAATATGAGATCCCTGTTAGACAAAACAGTTCCCAACTAAAATCCTCCTTCACCATCAATATTCATTTTTCGATAGGCTAAGTGTGCATGTCTAGTTAAATATGCAGAAGGAGATAAGCCGCTGCCAGACATGGCTGATCCTCTATCTGACTCATCTGCCGTCATTGGCCGGCATTAGTGTAGTCATAATCTGTTTAAAGCTAAGATCAGGCAGCAACTTGGGCAGCGCGATTTCAGCCATTTACCTTCTATGACCTCACTTGCAGTCAAATTCACAAGTTTTTAATAGATTACACAGAGATAGGTTTCATTCAGATCCTGACAGATGATACAGGGGCAGTTTTCTTCAGTTAGCAGCCTGTGATATAATGAAGTACATCTATGTATAAGGCTATGTTCAGACTGTGCTTTACCCTCCGTACAGTAGGTCCATCAGGGTTTACCTCTGAAGTCCTGGAAACCAAGATTCAGGCATGTGGTTTGAAAAAGCCATTGACTGTTTGTAACACCTGCCTGGATCCACAAACTCAGACGGGCTGTAATGGATAGGCTAGAGGGAAGCCACTCATCAAGCAGGACCCCTAGAACCCTGAAACCCTTTAACCCCTATACAGGGATTTGGAATTACACAGGGCCCAAGGTGATCACTACCTGTGGAAGGCTGCAGTCCGATGAGAGTAGTAGTCAGGCAGGGTCGAAGTGGGAAATGCAAAACAGGGACAGAATCGGCAGACCAGGATGTAATCAGCAAACGTAGCAGAGGTCAAATCCGAATCGGGCAGCGATGTACATAAACAGCAGGCAGGAGGGTAGTCAGGAAACAAGCAGAAGTCAGAACACCAGAATCACTAAACAGAATAGGGCGGAACAGGAACCAGGAATTCAGAACTATCTCTGGCAGTGGTCAACAGACAGGAGGGGAATTAGGAAGGGTGTGGTGTCTTCCCATTGGTTTTAGCTGAATGATGGTAACTCCAGCTGGAAGACACACGCCACCTACAGTGAGCCAGTGGTACTGCAGATCCCAAGGAAACCCAGCCCAGTGGATGAGCAGAGCCTGCGCCCACCAGCGCTGCTGGCATCGACTCCTCTCCCAGTACCAGCACTATCCATGGAAGAAACATGGCATCGCCTGGTGTTCGAAGTAGAAGTCGCTGGAGCGGACTCCGGTGGCGACGTAGCACTGTTATGATGCAGGCGAAGTCACTGTGTGCTCTGTCAGACATTATTTTTGGCCAACTTGAGACAGGCTCCAAGACATGGTTGACTGCGTCCTGGAGCCCACCTCAAATAGGCAGATACCGGTGAAAATCATATTCAAGAGCAGTCTCTGACTTCATCTGCATCTTTACGGCCAATGGCCATCTCAGCACATACACAAGAATCTCGAGTTCCAGGGCTTCAGACAAAACCCCAAGGGAACCAATAAAATAGGGGTAATACTCAATATGAACATAGGCTAAGCGGCAATCAAGTAGTTTATAACACATTAAGGCTATGTTCACACTAGAAAAATGATTTTTCTTAAGAAATTTCTTAAGAGTGAAGGATTAGTGCACCTGCGTTAAAAAACGCACCAAAAACGCACATGCGTTTTTGCCGCGTTTTCGGTGCGTTTTCGGTGCGTTTTTACCGCTGGTTGCTCCCTGCGTTATTGTGCCAATTATCTATGGCAAATAACGCAGTTAGCTGCAGAATAGAAGTGACATGCTCATTCTTTTTCTTAAGAAAATCTACTGAAAGAATTTTCTTAAGAAAAAAACGCAGTGTGCGCACAGCAAATTTTTTTTGCCATAGGTTTTGCTGGGGAATGTCTGCAGAAAGGTTACAAGAATTTCTCAAGAAATTTCTGCAGCAAAAACGGACCAAAAACGCAGGTAAAAAACGCAGTGTGTGAACACAGCCTAAGGGGAATATAATTTACCAAAATGTATTAAACAGTATAGATATCATTTCTAAAGAATCAAAGAAATTGGCTGAAAGTGCATTACAGCAACAACATTGGAGACAAGCCTGAAAATGAAAATGTCGTGGTGAAATCAGAAGGGCTGGTTTTAACCGATTAACAATGGTACACCGGGGCTCGTTTCCTGGCATGTTTACACAGGCTGACGAGTACTGATGGGAACGAAATAGACATTAATATGAATGTTTTGTTCTGTCCCACAACAATCTAATGCTGTAGACAGCCTATTCCCTGACTACACCAATTAATGTGTTGCTGATAACGATCATTTTTATGCCAGCATCATTGATCTGATCCTCTGACTAATAAGGGCTTTGCTTGTTCATCCAGTGATCTCCGCCATATTTACACGGGCACTGGCAATTGGGAATGATCCAATGAACACTCGCTCACTGAATGTCGGCCCATCTAAATGCACCTTCAGTCCCAGTGTTACAGCACTTACCTAAAACTTCCAGAAGCATTTCCACATATGTAAAAGGAGAGTGGATGTTTATACGAAAATTAAGAGTTTTTAGCACCGTTAGTTCAGATCGCAGAAGATCCTCTCTCTTATAAGAATAATCTGCTGATCTCAGAAACTGCAGAACCATGTGATTGTTGATTATCTGCAATACAAGGCATGCATACTGTTTACTTTCTAAGCTTTAAGTGGAGTGTGGCTCTAAATGCTGATTCCCATTTTAGCAAGTGATCACCTATCCAAATTAGAGGTGGCAAATTGCTGAGACCCCCACCCACTCCAAGAACGGTGCTCTGCAATGCCCAATTTGAATAGATCTGCTCCATTGTCCATGTAAGTCCATAATAAAGACAAAAAAGTCAACACTACCAAAAAGATTAGCAATAGTGATGAGCGAGCACTACCATATTCGGATCCTGTAACGAGCAGTTGGTGCTCGGATGGGCGATAATCAAGTTTCCAAATTTAATGAGATTTCCTGGAAAAATGCTCAAGTCCCCCATTGACTTCCATTATACTCGGGTACTCAAATGGCACTCATACGAGCACCAACTGCTCGTTGCGAGTACCTGAGCATGGTAGTGCTAGCTCATCACTAACCGTTAAAAGTACCAAGCACCCAAGCATGGAATGTGTTTGCTCATCACTAACCGTTATGAGTACTGAGCCCCCGAGCATGGTAGTGCCCGCTCATCACTAACTGTTACGAGTACCGAGCACCTGAGCATAACTATGGGGAGATAAGGTATGCACACCAGTGACTATGTAAGGGGAATACATGAAATAGCAGAAACTGCTGTGTGAATACTGACTTGAAAAATCCAATAGCTATATGTAAGAGTGAAAATGTGAAAAATGGAATCTGCATTACTGCCATGAATATATGAATCAAGAGAAATTTAGCTACTGAATTGATCAATGCAATAGAGCCCCAACACTACGCCAAAGTATTTCTCTTTCTCTAAGAGAAATACTTTGGCGTAGTGTTGGGGCTCTATTGCATTGATCAATTCAGTAGCTAAATTTCTCTTGATTCATATGTTCATGGCAGTAATGCAGATTCCATTTTTCACATTTTCACTCTTTCATATAGCTATTGGATTTTTCAAGTCAGTATTCACACAGCAGTTTCTGCTATTCCATGTATTCCCCTTCCATAGTCACTGGTGTGCATACCTTATCTCCCCATAGTGATGTTTTTTTAGGTTTTTGCACCCAGTTCAGACTTAGAATGGTGTTCCAAACGTTATTCCTTATTTGAGCACCTGAGCATGGTAGTGCTCGCTCATCACTAACCGTTACAAGTACTGAGCACCAGAGCATGGTAGTGCCCGCTCATCACTAACTGTTACGAGTACCGAGCACCTGAGCATGGTAGTGCTTGCTCATCACTAACCGTTACAAGTACTGAGCACCTCAGCATTGTAGTGCTCGCTCATCACTATTTAGCATATATCAGCAAATTCATACGGTAACTGCACATAACATAAGAGGCGCTCTGTGTTTGAACAGTGAGACCCATTATAGTCATTATGGTGCACATTTGTCTCCTGGATGATATCCTGCTATGCACTTTCTATTCCAATAAATGGTTTTGAATGGATGAAGATATTTGGTGAGTGCTGTGTATATTATTCTGCCTTGAGTGCATTGTCTATGGGACTACTGGAGACAGCCAAGTACAATGCTTGCGTGGACATATCAGCTATAAGCAAGTTATCACCTGCAGTATCTTCTAGATCAGAGTGGGCTTTGGGGGCATTATACTCTCAGAGACAGCTGTAAGGACATCATACTATGTAGGGAACTGTGGGGGAATCATTGTGTGTGTGTGTGTGTGTGTGTGTGTGTGTGTGTGTGTGTGTGTGTGTGTGTGTGTGTGTAGGGAAATCATTTTGTGTAGAGGACATTACACTCGGTGGGGAAGTTGTTGGTCAAGTCTCCAAGTCTCGTCTATTTATCTAAGGGTATGTGCGCACGCTGCGTTCTGTCAAGTGCAGAAAAAAGTGCACCCTCTGGCAGACTGGACAACTGTAAACACTGCGTTTGACAAACAAAAATGCATCTAAAATGCATGCATTTTGGATGCATTTTGAATGCGTTTTGAATACATTTTGGATGCATTTTTGACAGTGCGGTCCCACTCGGCTCTGCTACATCCCCATAGAGAAGGCTGGCTGTGAAGCTGAGCCGCACGATCAGAATGAACTCGGATGAACTTCACCCGACTTCATTGTCATCGCGTGGCTCTGTCTGTGTGCCGCGGCCTGATTTGCGGTCACCGGTGAAGGACTCACCGGTGACCGCAAATACCCTGAGTGACTGAAGTGAGCAGCGCGATCAGCGGTGCCGTCACTCAGGTTACCCGCGGCCAGCTGGAGTCCTCCACCCGAGACCACAAATCACCTGAGTGAGGGCACAGCTGATCGCGCACTTCAGTAACTCGGGCGACTTGCTGTCACAGTTGGAGGATCCAGAGGTGGCCGCAGGTAACCTGAGTGGCGTCACCGCAGACAGCGCGACTCACTTCAGTTGCTGTGTGGAGCTCACAGAGAGCGGTCGTGGTCTGTGGCCGCTCTTGTCAGCTTCCAATGTAGCAGAGCTGAAAGCGTTGTGGGACCTCGTGTGGATTACGTCGGACCTGGAGGGCTGTTTGGGGATTAATGAAGTGGTGAAAGAGGGTGTTTTTTTGTCTTTTATTCCAAATAAAGGATTTTTGGGGTGTATGTGTTTATTTTTTTTTACTTACAGATTAATCATGGGGGGTGTCTCATAGACGTCTGCCATGTTTAACCTAGGACTTAGTGGCAACCATGGGCTGCCATTAACTCTTTATTACCCCAATTGCCACCGCACCAGGGCAATTCGAGAGAGCCGGGTAGAGTCCCGGGACTGTCGCATCTAATGGATGCGGCAATTCCGGGCGGCTGCTGGCTGATATTTTTAACATGGGGAGCTCCCCATAATGTGGGGCTCCCCATACTGAGAATACCAGCCTTCAGCCGTGTGGCTTTACCTTGGCTGGTATCAAAATTGGGGGGGTGAATCGCACGTCGTTTTTTTTTAATTATTTATTTATTTTACTGCACAATATAGACCCGTCCACCGACGGCTGTGATTGGTTGCAGTGAGACAGCTGTCACTCAGCGTGGCGGCTCGTCTGAATGCAACCAATCATAAGCGCCAGTGGGCGGAGGAATCAGTGAATACGAGATGGAATAATGAGCGGCCGGCATTTTCAAAAGCAGGAGAAGCCGCCGAAGCTTTGTGACAGCTGTGCAGTGCAGCGCCGGTGATCGGTGAGTATGAGAGAGGGGGTGAGAGGGAGAGACCGACAGACAGAGAGAGAGAGAGAGAAACTGAAAGACCTGTGTTTTGTTTGTCAAAAAAGCATGCAAAACGCAACAAAAATGCAGTGCAAGCGCACAGCTAAACATTTTGGTTGCGTTTTGACACACCTCATTGATTTCAATAGGTGGAAAATGCAACCAAAATGCACAGAAGAAGTGACATTCTGCTTTTTTAAACACATCAATTTTGTCAAATATTTGGCATACAAAACACTGTGTTTAAAAAAGCAACGTGCACATGGAATTTTCTGACTTCTCATAGACTTTGCTGGGGAAGCACAGCACAAGCATTTTGACAATGACACGCTACAGTTTTAAACGCAGCCAAAACGCAGGAAAAAAAGCAACGTGCACACATAGCCTTATACTTAAGGCTGAATAACAGGAACATATGATTTATAAAAAAACCAGTAAATTATATGGTTTTGATTAGCTGCTACTGATAATATACAAAAAGCCCTAATGTAACATGTATTTGCAGTAGCAGTTAAGGTGGCTTTACACGCTACGATTTTGCTACAGCGATCTCGTTGGGGTCACGGATTTTGTGACGCACATCCGGCCGCTGTAGCGCTCTCATTGTGTGTGACTCCTAGGAGTGATTTTGGATCGTTGCAAAAACATCCAAAAATCGCTCCTCGTTGACATGGGGGTCCTCTCCCAATTATCGCTGCTGTCGCTTGGGCGAAGTTGATCCTCGTCCCTGCGGCAGCACGCATCGCTACGTGTGACGCCGCAGGAACGAGGAAGCTTTCCTTACCTGCCACACGCCAGCAATGAGGAAGGAAGAAGGTGGGCGGGATGTTCGTCCCGCTCATCTCCGCCCCTCCGCTTTGATTGGGCGACCACTAAGTGACGTTGCTGTGACGCCGAGCGAACCGCCCCCTTAGAAAGGAGGCGGTTCGCCGGTCACAGCGACGTCGCCGAGCAGGTATGTACGTGTGACGCTGCCGTAGCGATAATGTTCGCTACGGCAACGATCTTCACATATCGGCATAACGATAGGGGTGGGTGCTATCACACTCGCCATCGCTAGCATCGGCTAGCGATCTCGTAGCGTGTAAAGCAACCCTTAGTCAACATACTTTATACTGCTTAATATTAACTTACAAAATAATGAATAATGAGTTAATAATGACATTAATATTGATTAGAATTAACTTGGAATAACTCTTTAAGTAACTTACGAGAAATAACTTACATTATAGTGGAACTGTAACTTGCTTGTGATCTGAATACAGGACACCAAATGGAGCACAAATGTGTCACATATATTGGCTTTTATTGCATCCCATCTCCTGACATTGGGACTTTTGGCACTGGATTTATATAGCGCCTCCACATGAAAAATCATGAATCTGTAACAGAGCACTCAATATTATTAAAGCTGCAATGCAATCTGGAAATATTGGTAAAGAGCCAAACTATTGAGAATAGTAGTGGCCGGTTCTTTTAGATTTGCAATTTTCTTTATATGCAAAATATTAACTAATCATGTTTTTGTCTCTCTTTTTATATGCACCTAGTACAAGTTGATCCCTGTATAGTGCCAAAAGCACCCACAATGAGAATATATACATCAGAACGGGACCATGGTGCAATGGAAGAAGGTTGTTAGGTCTGACTAATTACAATTTTTGTTTACATATTTGCAAATCTGGCTCTATGTGTGTCAGTTACTTGGGGAAGAGATGGTATCAGGATGCAATATGAGAAAGAGAAAAGCTGGTGAAGGCAGTGTGATGCTCTAGGTAATGTTCTGCTAATAAACGCTGAGTTAAAACTGAACCCTAGGCCATGTGTGCGCGTTGTGTTTTTTCTTGCGTTTTGGTCGCTTTTTAAACCTCACTGTGTCACGAACAGCCGGGGGAGTCACTCAGATATCCCGCTGCTGTTCACTAATTTGTCACAAACACGGCTACTCTCTAGCGCCCCCCTTGTCGGCAGGCCACTTTTGGTACTGCAGGGCAATGAACAAGATGAGCCTGCTGAGCTAATAATGCCAAATATTGGAGGTCTCACAGCAAGGGTAAATGTATATATCACCGATTCCCGCTAATGGAATATATATATATATACCTCAGTACCCTTAATGATAGCACCCCAATAATTCCATGCAATAATAATTACGCTGCCACCACCCAACTTTCTACAGGTAGCTAAGGACCCGTTTCAGATAGCAGAAGGCTTTTCGGACGCGTTTGGGTTCATATATGGAACAGAAGGAAACGAACTATTAAATTTTATATATTTAATCTGAAAATAGGCAGTGTTTAAAAAATATACAAGAATTTACAACAATACAAATACAGTATAGACAGTTACATAAAATAAAAGGTATAACCGTGAAACTTACTAAACTCGAGCCATAGATGTGACGTCCGAATTTGGGGAGGGAAGGTCTCCAAGAGAAGAAGATGGTAGAAAGATGGCAAGCATCACCCCTTACTGATGTCCTCCAATACTGACCCCCCCAGCAATGAGCTAATCGCTCTTATGCCCTCAGGTAACCCCCCTGTCTGTGACCTCATTTTACGGTCTCTTGTGGGCTGTGCCAAGTTGTCACAAAATTCTTTAAATCTAGCTTTTCACATATCTTTGCCCCTCGGCCACATAGGTGAAAGATATTAGCGTCATATTTTATATCTCACATTTACATTTACATAGATACCAAACGCAACGCATCTAGCATGATTTTACTGGCCAATACTAATTTATCGTGATACCAGCGATCTCCAAGTTAAGCTAAACGGTGGGCTGAGTTCAGCGCTCCACAGGGATTCCGGCAATATGCTTTTAATTTTTATAGCATTAACGTAGCGCTTAAAAACTGTTTTAGAAGTTTTCCCTCCAACAGAACAAAGAAATGTCTTTTCTATGCATCCTTTGGCTGTAGCTCTACCATCACCCGAGTCATAAATTTCTAAACTTTCAGGCTGATCAGATAATCGTCATGGCGATCTGTGGCTGATGGTGGGGAGGGGGGTAAGGACCCTTCGAGAGTTTTACATGACACACTGTGTCATTGACAAAATGCATGCATTTTGCTTCCCCAGCAAAGTCTATGAGAAATCAGAATTTCCATCAGCACGTTGCTTTTTTTTAGGCAGTGTTTTGTTTGGCAAATATTTGTTATTATTATCGTAAAAAAAAGCAACAGGTCACTTCTTCATTGCATTCTGGTTGCATTTTCCACCCATTGAAATGAATGGTGTGTGAAAAGGCAACCAAAATGTTTAGCTGTGCATTTTGGATCCATTCTTGTCAACAAAAACGCAGGTCTCTCGGTGTCTCTATCTCTGTCGGTCTCTCTCTCGGTCTCTGCCTCTCTCTTCTTCATACTCACTGATCACCGGCGCGGCTGTCACACTTCTCCCACGGCCTCTACTGCTTCTGAAAGTGCCTGCCGCTCATTAGGCTTTACATTCACTTCACCCACTCATTAGGCTCATCTCATACTTACTGCTTCCCCCGCCCACCGGCGGGTCTATATCGTGCAGTACAATAAATAAATAGTAATAAAAAAATGTGCGGTCCCCCCCAATTTTGATACCCAGCCAAGATAAGGCCACACTGCTGAGAGATGGTATTCTCAGACTGGGGAGGCCTATCATTTTTAGGCTGCCCCCCAGCCCAAAAATATCAGGAAGCAGCCACCTGGAATTGCCACATCTATTAGATGAGACAGTCCTGGGACCTTACCCAGCTCATCCCGATTACCCTGGTGCGGTGGCAATCGGGAAAATAAGGAGTTAATGGTAGCCCATAGCTGCCACTAAGTTCTAGGTTAATCAAGGCAGGCGTCTATGAGACACCCCCCCATGATTAATCTGTAAGTGAAAGTAAATAAACACATACACCCAAAAAATCCTTTATTTGGAATAAAAGAGAAAAAAACACCCTCTTTCACCACTTTATTAACCACCAAACACCCCTCCAGCAGGTCCGACATAATCCACACAAGGTTCCATGACGCTTCCAGCTCCGCTACATCGGAAGCTCACAGCAAGCGGCCGTAGAGCACGATCGCTTCCTGTGTGCTCGACGCAGCAACTGAAGTGAGTCACGCTATCAGCGGTGACGTCACTCAGGTTACCCGCGGCCACAGCTGGAGTCCTCTATCTGTGACAGCAAGTCGCCCGAGTGACTGAAGTGAGTCGCGCGATCAGCGGGACGTCACTCAGGTGATTTGCGGTCACAGGTGATTCCTCCACCTGTGACCACAAATCAGGCCGCTACACAAAGATATAGCCACGTGATGACAATGAACTCGGGTGAAGCTCTAACGTCACAGCTGGGGGCCCAGCCCTACTGCCTGTGTTTCAGCACTGACGTCAGAGGTTCACCTGAGTTCATTCTCATCGCATGGATTTATCTTTGTCTGCTGTCAGCGGGCAGTCATGGTATCTATTCTTTCTATCAATTTTGTTCTATCTGTGTATTCTAGCTATCTATCAAATCCTATAATATTTTATTTCTCTTTAAAAATGCACTGTCCAAAACGCAACCCAAACGCAGGGAAAACGCATGTGTTTTTACCGCTTTTTTTTAGTCAAACGCAGTGTTTATATTTGTCAAGAGTCTGCAAGAGGGTGCATTTTTGTTGTCAAACCAGAATGCAACATGCGAACATAGCCTAACACTCTTATGAGGATGCACAAATCATGAGAGATGTAAAACCAGAAAGCCACAAGTCCCAAAACAGGCTAGCACTTGCCCTAGCGCTTACCCTGAGTTGTCCCTGCCTGACAGCTGAGGTTGGCACCCTAAAGCTATGTCTGCATGCTGCATTTTTGTGGTAACCACAAAAAAGCACCCTGTGGCCCAAAAAAACGCATAAACAATGCAAACGTTTTTGATGCGTTTTTTTGACCATGTGTTCTTGATGCTTTTTTTTTTTTTATCACCAATGGGTGAAAAATACAGAGAAAACACACAAAAAATTGACATGCTGCATTTTTGTCGTCACCACAAGACTGCAGCCAAAAAAAGAAATGTGGGCACAGTAAACTGAAATCTCATACACTTTGCTGTGAAAGGAAAAGCATACAGTTTGTGGTGACTAAAAGGTCACCACAAAAAGCACCAAAAAAGCATCAAAAACTGCAGCCTGCAAATGGTGCCTCATATCACGTAAAGGCACCCCCACTTGTCAATGGCTGACCCTGAGTGTTCTTAACTGCACCCTAAGCTATAAATCAAGTGTAACAGAAAAACAACACTATACATAAATGAAGTGCACACAAACAGAGGGTGAGACACAGAGCTAAGAAGGTGCAAATACAGTCATACTGGAATGATGAACTACAAAAAAATATGTGGAAACCCTCCCAAACCTAAATGTAACAAAATAGGAGATAACTGGGAAGGGAATCACACAAACAAACTGCAGGGAATAGCAATAGCAATGTCTCAGTAAGAAAACCTTAATTGAGGGAGCTGGGACTCCAGATAATCATCATCCAGAAATATAGCCATCACTAAGGCATGTGAGTAGTAAGTATAAATTCGCCCTCCGAAAATGTGATTGGGCACACCAAACAAGAAAGTGCACACACCAGAATAGAAGTGAAACAGGCAGGCACAGCATAAGAAAGGCAAGAGATCCTTCAGCAGTTGCAAAACAGGCTGTGGTCCAACCAAGAGAACTGACCAACCACCAGAGATCACCGGTTCGAATCCTGGAGTGGAGCCATGACACTTGGGTCCTGGCATTTATGTGAATATTACTTTGATATGTATTTCCTACCAAAACATTATTGCAGACCAAGTACACCCAAGACCACAATACTGCGTAATGGCCTCTTTCAGTACTATCAAACTGCTAAAATTACTGAAGAATGATTCACAGTGATAACTCAGCCTTCAAATTTCCCAGATCTCAACCCAGTCAAGCACCTGTGGGATGTGCTGAAAAAACAAATCTGATCCACGCAGGCTCCACCTCACAATGTGCAGGACCAAATACAACAGGACACCTTCAGAGCTCTTGTTGATCCCACATGTTATAGAGTTAGAATAGTATTAGCAGCATATATTATGCTGCGCTGATCCATGTACAGTATATATTATGGATGGTACAAATACTGTATGCTATGATTAAAAATGCTGACTAATGTATACCTGTCTAATAATTCCACTGCCTGGTACTTAGTAGAGTTGTCCTGACCCCAATGCTTTGACAGGAAGAAGACCAATTCTGTAATAAAACATATGGGTAGATTGATATGGAGAGATGTGGTTTGAATACAGGACAGCTCCTTTTCAACATTTCATTTAATAATAAGGTATTGAGATATCTGTCATGATGATCAATTGCCACACGCACCCCCCCCCCATCTAAAACTGCTTAACTTGTCATGTTGGTCTTTGAAAGGTTATCCCTATACAATCTGTCACTCCATTGCTGAAATATCTACATTTTACTCCATATGTAAATGAGTCTGAAGTGCTTTGGGTGTTGCTGGGGCACTATCCAAGCCTCCGCCTTGTTGGCCATATTCCCTTCTTCTCCTTGGGTGATTGATCACTGGCTTTGTGCTCACGCGACTTGCCAGTCATGTAGAAAACGTTGGCACTAAGCAAGGGAGAAATAAAAAAAATAATGTCTGGAACACCAATCTAAGTATGAACTGGGTGCAAAAACCCTAAAAAACTTCACTATATAAGGAGAAGGGCTGCACACCAGTGACAGTGCAAGGGGAATAAATGTAAAGCAGAGCAAGAAGGCCTGCGGAGACACCATCACATGTTTCTCAACGCTGGCAAGAAACTAGCCAGGTCTTTCACCGGGAAGGAACAACCACGGGAAGGGCAGTCTCCAGTCAAGGAGACCACCTATGCCAAACATGGTATCCATCCACAGACAGCCGTTTCAGGGTATTTGCCCCTCATCAGTGTGGAGTAGGAATCTGGCTAGTGGGACATTGCCTAGTAAAAGACTATGTGAGCAAGGATGGTTGACCTTAGGGAGATCAACATCCACCACTGCGGAGACACCATCACGTGTTTCTCAACGCAGTGATTCTAGAGCAATGCCCCCTGGGAAATATTCAAAGCAAGAAGGCCTGCGGAGACACCATCACATGTTTCTCAACGCTGGCAAGAAACTAGCCAGGTCTTTCACCGGGAAGGAACAACCACGGGAAGGGCAGTCTCCAGTCAAGGAGACCACCTATGCCAAACATGGTATCCATCCACAGACAGCCGTTTCAGGGTATTTGCCCCTCATCAGTGTGGAGTAGGAATCTGGCTAGTGGTGGATGTTGATCTCCCTAAGGTCAACCATCCTTGCTCACATAGTCTTTTACTAGGCAATGTCCCACTAGCCAGATTCCTACTCCACACTGATGAGGGGCAAATACCCTGAAACGGCTGTCTGTGGATGGATACCATGTTTGGCATAGGTGGTCTCCTTGACTGGAGACTGCCCTTCCCGTGGTTGTTCCTTCCCGGTGAAAGACCTGGCTAGTTTCTTGCCAGCGTTGAGAAACATGTGATGGTGTCTCCGCAGGCCTTCTTGCTTTGAATATTTCCCAGGGGGCATTGCTCTAGAATCACTGCGTTGAGAAACACGTGATGGTGTCTCCGCAGTGGTGGATGTTGATCTCCCTAAGGTCAACCATCCTTGCTCACATAAATGTAAAGCAGAAACTGCTGTGTGAATACTGACATGAAAAATACAATAGCTATATGTGAGAATGAAAATATGACAGTGGAATCTGCATTACTGCCATGAACTTTAAGAATAAAGAGAAATTTAGCTATTGAATTGATCAATGCAACAGAGCCCCAACACCTCGTCACGGTATTATCTTACATTGGGGTCCCTAGCTAATGTGTGTCCTCTCTTGCAGTTAAAAAAACTTACAGTTTGGGAAGCTGAGACCCAGGCTATATATGTATAATGTGAACTGGCGATAGCTGTTGTATTTTTCATGTCAGTATTCATACAGCAGTATCTGCTTTACATTTATTCCCCTTGCACTGTCATGGTGTGCAGCCCTTCTCTTTATATATTAAGCAAGGAACAGACCTGGGTGACAGAGGCTCGGGAAGGACTCTGATCACACCCAAAGCACTTATGCCCCATTTTCATATGGATTAAATCATGGACTTCTTGGTTATGGAGTGGCAGATGTGATAGCTTGGCTTATTTTTTCAGGCTGCATTTCCATGGTGAGCTTTTGGTGAGTTTTTGATGTTGTAGAATTCCGCACCTATTATGTAAATTATGTTACTTGCGTTTTTCAATGTGTTTTTGTGTCTATTTTTTTAACATGCATTTTTATCTCGTTTTGGTGTCATGGTTTAAATAAAGCTGCTTTGTCTTTTATACTTAATCATCAAAAATCTCACACTTTATATTGTTGTGACAAAACTTCAGTGAAGTTGTGCTGCATCGATTCCCCTGTTTTGACGACATTCTTTTGATTCTATTTGTCTTTTATACTTCCTGGTATTTGTCTTTGACAACACTTTATTGATATCATTATGTGCAGATTACATGTATTTTTGATACATTGCCGCAGCTGAAACACGATAAAAATGCGTATGCGATTTTCAGCATCTAATGCAAGTCTATGGGGAAAATGAACCCAGAAAACAAAGTGCACCCACAAGGGAAATTGACATGTTGCAGTTTTGAAATAGGCAGGTCAGCTTAAAAACAAGCACAGTGGGCAGGAGATTTCTGTAAATCCATCCACTTTGCTGGAACTGTAAGACGCGGCGTTTCTGATGCAGTGAAAATACATCATCAAAAATTCACCAAAAGCTCATTATGGGAATGTAGCCTCAGAGTTACATGATACTATAGGTGGTTTGGTAAGTATAGGGATAAAGAATTGAATGTCATGAACAGATTTCCTTTAAAACATTGCTTTCTGACACATCAGATGTAGAAGCTAGTCATATTTGCCCCCTTGAACGCCATACCTTCATTTAAAGGGGGTGTGTCGACATTTGCAATTTTATCCTACTTAATCATATTCTTTGTTCAAAAGAATAGATGGGTTTTTAATTTCATTGTTTAACACTCGTTGTCTTACCAATGCACTTTTGCAGTCTAGCAGCATTGCAGAGTATGCACAGTACTTACAAGATCTTTTCAATAGCGCCTTGAGGCAATGATCTAAATCTGAGCAGATCACTGGATGCACAATCCGGCCAGCTTTATTGTCCCTGCACTCGTCTTATATTGCTGGAACATCAGAAAGGGCACAGTTTGAACTCGCGGTGCAAAGACGCCGAACTTTCAGTCTTTAGAAGTGCACTCCGTCTGGCCAACAGGAAAAAAAGAGGCTGGGGAGCGGTGCGCTCAAAGAGTACACGCGAACAACCCTTTAATAGATAGGGCATCTAACAACCCCTATACCCATAAACATCAGAACATAAACATCCTCACCTAAACAAGCTCTTACCTATTACTTTAGGTTGCTTAAATGAGCCCGCATGCTCTGATAAGCGGTCCAGAGTAAGCTCATTCTCATTTGCCAAGCCAATAAGAATATCTTCTATCACATCAAAAGGGGCTATTCCAAATATTGTGCCAGGAATAGGTGAAACTTTTTTCGATTTATGAGGAATTTGGTTCATCCTTGGACTGTAACAAAAATAGCAAAAATATGTCGAACCATTAAAATGAGGCAGCCGGTGTCAGATTGTAGAACCCGAATGGTCCGCAGCAACATTTAGAAGTATCATATATTACAAACCTAGAGCACAGTAAGTGGGTTCTTAATCATGTTTTTCTCTCCTCCAAGGGAGAAGAAATATATATATATATACTAGCTGTAGCACCCGGGCGTAACTGTCTCTTTGTCTCTCTCCCAGTCTGTATGTCTGTCTATCTCTGTCTGTGTGTCTGTCTCTGTGTGTGTGTGTGTGTGTGTGTGTGTGTGTGTGTGTGTGTGTGTGTGTGGCTCTGTCTGTGTGTCAGTCTCTATCCATGTCTGTCTGTCTGTGTATATCTCTCCTTCTGTCTCAGTCTCTCTGTCTCGTTCCAGGTCTGTCTCTTTTCCCCCTGTCTCTTTCCCCTGCAAGGAGTTTGTATGTTCTCCCCGTGTTTGCGTGGGTTTCCTCCGGGTACTCCGGTTTCCTCCCACACTCCAAAAACATACAGTTAGGGACTCTAGATTGTGAGCCCCAATGGGGATAGTGTTACCAATGTATGTAAAGTGCTATGGAATTAATAGCGCTATATAAATGAATAAATTATTATTATTATTCCCCCCTCTGTCTCTTTCCCCCCTCTGTCTCTCCCTTTCTGTCTGTCTTTCTGTCTCTTTGACGGTCTCTCTCTCGCTGTCTATTTCCCTATCTGTCAGTCTCTGTCTTTGCTTATGTTTGTCTGTATCTTTCTGTCTCTATCCGTCTCTCCACCGACATCTTATTACCTCACACATAAGCTTCTTATACTAACAATTTATTTTTTCCTATAGCAACCACTCACAGCTGCTATTAATAATCTGTAGCTCCTATCTCCATTGACTTTAATGGAGACCGGTGTTTTGGAATAACTGTAAAGCACGGGGTTAAATTTTCCTCTCAAAACATAGTCTATGACATTCCCTGGGTCACATGAGGCGTCTGTGCAAAATTTTGTGATTGTAAATGCAACGGTGCGGATTCCTTTAGCAGACATACACACACACGCACATACATACACTCAGCTTTATATGTTATATGTATACATTATATATATATATATATATATATATATATATATATATATATATATATATACACACATACATACATACATACAGTTAGGTCCAGAAGTATTTGGACAGTGACACAAGTTTTGTTATTTTAGCTGTTTACAAAAGCATGTTCAGAAATACAATTATATATAATATGGGCTGAAAGTGCACACTCCCAGCTGCAATATGAGAGTTTTCACATCCAAATCGGAGAAAGGGTTTAGGAATCGTAGCTCTGTAATGCATAGCCTCCTCTTTTTAAAGGGACCAAAAGTAATTGGACAAGGGACTCTAAGGGCTGCAATTAACTCTGAAGGCGTCTCCCTCGTTAACCTGTAATCAATGAAGTAGTTAAAAGGTCTGGGGTTGATTACAGGTGTGTGGTTTTGCATTTGGAAGCTGTTGCTGTGACCAGACAACATGCGGTCTAAGGAACTCTCAATTGAGGTGAAGCAGAACATCCTGAGGCTGAAAAAAAAGAAAAAATCCATCAGAGAGATAGCAGACATGCTTGGAGTAGCAAAATCAACAGTCGGGTACATTCTGAGAAAAAAGGAATTGACTGGTGAGCTTGGGAACTCAAAAAGGCCTGGGCGTCCACGGATGACAACAGTGGTGGATGATCGCCGCATACTTTCTTTGGTGAAGAAGAACCCGTTCACAACATCAACTGAAGTCCAGAACACTCTCAGTGAAGTAGGTGTATCTGTCTCTAAGTCAACAGTAAAGAGAAGACTCCATGAAAGTAAATACAAAGGGTTCACATCTAGATGCAAACCATTCATCAATTCCAAAAATAGACAGGCCAGAGTTAAATTTGCTGAAAAACACCTCATGAAGCCAGCTCAGTTCTGGAAAAGTATTCTATGGACAGATGAGACCAAGATCAACCTGTACCAGAATGATGGGAAGAAAAAAGTTTGGAGAAGAAAGGGAATGGCACATGATCCAAGGCACACCACATCCTCTGTAAAACATGGTGGAGGCAACGTGATGGCATGGGCATGCATGGCTTTCAATGGCACTGGGTCACTTGTGTTTATTGATGACATAACAGCAGACAAGAGTAGCCGGATGAATTCTGAAGTGTACCGGGATATACTTTCAGCCCAGATTCAGCCAAATGCCGCAAAGTTGATCGGACGGCGCTTCATAGTACAGATGGACAATGACCCCAAGCATACAGCCAAAGCTACCCAGGAGTTCATGGGTGCAAAAAAGTGGAACATTCTGCAATGACCAAGTCAATCACCAGATCTTAACCCAATTGAGCATGCATTTCACTTGCTCAAATCCAGACTTAAGACGGAAAGACCCACAAACAAGCAAGACCTGAAGGCTGTGGCTGTAAAGGCCTGGCAAAGGATTAAGAAGGAGGAAACCCAGCGTTTGGTGATGTCCATGGGTTCCAGACTTAAGGCAGTGATTGCCTCCAAAGGATTTGCAACAAAATATTGAAAATAAAAATATTTTATTTGGGTTTGGTTTATTTGTCCAATTACTTTTGACCTCCTAAAATGTGGAGTGTTTGTAAAGAAATGTGTACAATTCCTACAATTTCTATCAGATATTTTTGTTCAAACCTTCAAATTAAACGTTACAATCTGCACTTGAATTCTGTTGTAGAGGTTTCATTTCAAATCCAATGTGGTGGCATGCAGAGCCCAACTCGCGAAAATTGTGTCACTGTCCAAAGATTTCTGGACCTAACTGTATATATATATATATACACACATACATACACATATATATATTATTATTTATTATTATAGCGCTATCAATTCCATGGCGCTTTACATGTGAAAGGGGTCTACATAATAGGGACAAGTACAATAACCATAAACAATACAAGATACAGACTGGTACAGGAGGATAGAGGTCCCTGCCCGCGAGGGCTCACAGTCTACAAGGGATAGCTGAGGATACGGTAGGTTAGGGTAGAGTTGATTGTGCGGCGCTGTATCAGACTGAGGGTTACGGCAGGTTGTAGGCTTGTCATATATATATATATATATATATATATATATATATATATATACACACATCCAGTATATAAACACAAAAACGGAAGTATTACTCAAATGGATTGTCCCTTTTAGAAAATTTTGTCCCTGGCTGTGTTTTGCTATAATAAACAAGCTGCTCTTTACTTACTGACTCTGTATCCACCAGTGGAGTCTCTGATGCTGGTCCCAGTTGGCTTTGGCTGCTGTTGTTGTGACGTCAGCTCTGCAGCCAATAGTGGACACGAGGAGCATCACTAGAGACTCGTTGCTTGACCCGGTGATGGTGAGTAAAGGGCATTTTGCTTTTTTATAACAAGCTGAAAGGGAACAATCCCTTTAAGTGAACTTGTCAGGTGCAATATGCATCCAGAGCCACAAGCAGTTCTGGGTGCATATTGCTTATCCCTGCATAACCGTCCCTATATACACTAGCATAGATATAAAGATCTTTGGAAAAAGAATAGCTAAAGAACCTTTATGATATGCTAATGAGCGCAGGGACTAGTCGCAAGGGTGTTAATTTCCCCTGACAAGTCTGCCCTTTTAGCATGTTAGTACGCCCACAGAGGCGTGCTAACATGCTATTCAATGGCCATTGCCCAGAGTCATCTGCATAGATGCACATACCTATATCCGTTGTCGCTGCTTCAGAGCGCCAGCTTAGGGTCAGTTCCCATGATCAGAAGTCCCAGAACTTCCAGTCATGTGCACTATGAACCCAGGTGTACGCGTTCTGGCTTCAGAGAGGTCTACTGCGCATGACTGGAAGTGCAGGACTTCTGATCATGTGCACTGTTGGGGGAACTAACATTCTTGTGACTAGTCCCCGCGCTCATTAGCATATCATGAAAGATCTTTAGTAATACTTTTTCTAAAAATGTCTTTATCTATGCTAGTGTATACAGGGACGGTTAGGCAGGGATTAGCAATATGCACCCAGAACTGCTCGTGGTTCTGGGTGCATATTGGACCTGACAGGTTCCCTTTAACATTTAAACACTCTGCCACTACACCACTACTGCTGCCCCAGTGGTCTCTGCCAGGACGGTAAGTCAAGTGTTGCTATTTCGACCCCTGACCACTGAGGTCACTGTCTGGCTGCAGGGTCGGGTGACTGATGGATGGGACGTGAACACATTCCATCTGAAAAAGTCCCACCATAAGCCATAGTGTACTTCCAAACAATGGTGGCCATAAATGGGAAGAGGCTCAGATTGTGGGGCATTGCTCTTCTCATTAATTCATGGGATTCATATGCCATTTTTTGCAGGGTTATTGGAAAAACATTATACAACTTGTCAACTTTTCTGAGATAGTTGTGAGTGGTGAAACAAAAAAGAGATCTCACTGGCTCCTCAAAGTGTGGGCAACTCTCCCAGGAGCTCGCCTGCTCCTCCTGAGACCTCCAGAAATGCCTTACATCTGGAAGGGTTCTAGTGCACCATGCCAGCATGCTCCTCAGAGCCCCCGCATCCAAACACAAGTGGGAAATGGGGCACAACAGGCCATGAAAGTGGTCAGTCTGCAGGCTATGGGCTTTGTGTCCCACACTCACTAGTCTCCTGGGCACAATATACCTTAGCTTGGCAAGTGTGAATACAACTCTGCAGTCAGCGGCTTTTACAGGTGGTCGCACACTATGGTGGACACAGGTACAGAGCAACCAATCAGACAACGTTTACCAGGAAAGATGGAAATTGAAAGCAGCGACCTGATTGGCTATCGGAAGATGATTCGCTATGACTGACCTATAATTGTGCCCTTATGGAATCTTACATGGAGATAAAAATCGTCCTGTTTATCCTACTCTACCTCCTAATAAAAATGATGTAAATCGGCAGTAACCTACACGGGCGCCATATTTGTTGTGGGCAGAATGCCAGTCTGTGCTCAAATACCGAAGTTATTGATAACTTTAACCACCTTACGGCATTGTTTTGCACGGCGTCTAACAGAAATAGAATTTCTACGTTATTTTTTTTTCTGACACTCACTGCTTGCGAGACACTCTGGCGTTTACAGATGACGTCATCTCTCAGCGCCGCTGACCGCTAGACATGGCGGAGAAGGGAAGCACGCAGGGGTCAGGCTCCACGGATGGAAAGCAGTCGCCAAGGCTCAGCACAGAGCAGATGGAGCTCCTACGGAGAAGGCAGGAGATGGCGCAGTGGGCGAAGTCTGGGAAGCTGCGGACCAGAAATGTAGTAACCGGCCTTGCCATAGGCGGCATAGTGCTGGGCATCTGTATCCTTCCGCGTACGGCTGACCTCCCCGAGCCGCCGGGGGTGTGCAAGGCACGGCGGGGACTAGGGGGCTGTATAGACTGTGCAGAGGATGGCGGGGGCTGTATACACTGTGCAGAGGATGGCGGGGGCTGTATACACTGTGCAGAGGATGGCGGGGGCTGTATACACTGTGCAGAGGATGGCGGGGGCTGTATACACTGTGCAGAGGATGGCGGGGGCTGTATACACTGTGCAGAGGATGGCGGGGGCTGTATACACTGTGCAGAGGATGGCGGGGGCTGTATACACTGTGCAGAGGATGGCGGGGGCTGTATACACTGTGCATAGCATGGCGGGGACTAGGGGGCTGTATACACTGTGCAGAGCATGGCGGGGACTAGGGGGCTGTATACATTGTGCAGAGCATGGCGGGGACTAGGGGGCTGTATACACTGTGCAGAGCATGGCGGGGACTAGGGGGCTGTATATACTGTGCAGAGCATGGCGGGGACTAGGGGGCTGTATACACTGTGCAGAGCATGGCGGGGACTAGGGGGCTGTATACACTGTGCAGAGCATGGCGGGGACTAGGGGGCTGTATACACTGTGCAATCTTGTGCAGAGCATGGCGGGGACTAGGGGGCTGTATACACTGTGCAGTCTTGTGAAGAGCATGGCGGGGACTAGGGGGCTGTATACACTGTGCAGTCTTGTGCAGAGCATGGCGGGGACTAGGGGGCTGTATACACTGTGCAGTCTTGTGCAGAGCATGGCGGGGACTAGGGGGCTGTATACACTGTGCAGTCTTGTGCAGAGCATGGCGGGGACTAGGGGGCTGTATACACTGTGCAGTCTTGTGCAGAGCATGGCGGGGACTAGGGGGCTGTATACACTGTGCAGTCTTGTGCAGAGCATGGCGGGGACTAGGGGGCTGTATACACTGTGCAGTCTTGTGCAGAGCATGGCGGGGACTAGGGGGCTGTATACACTGTGCAGTCTTGTGCAGAGCATGGCGGGGACTAGGGGGCTGTATACACTGTGCAGTCTTGTGCAGAGCATGGCGGGGACTAGGGGGCTGTATACACTGTGCAGTCTTGTGCAGAGCATGGCGGGGACTAGAGGGCTGTATACACTGTGCAGTCTTGTGCAGAGCATGGCGGGGACTAGGGGGCTGTATACACTGTGCAGTCTTGTGCAGAGCATGGCGGGGACTAGGGGGCTGTATACACTGTGCAGAGCATGGCGGGGGCTGTATACACTGTGCAGAGCATGGCGGGGGCTGTATACACTGTGCAGAGCATGGCGGGGGCTGTATACACTGTGCAGAGCATGGCGGGGGCTGTATACACTGTGCAGAGCATGGCGGGGGCTGTATACACTGTGCAGAGCATGGCGGGGGCTGTATACACTGTGCAGAGCATGGCGGGGGCTGTATACACTGTGCAGAGCATGGCGGGGGCTGTATACACTGTGCAGAGCATGGCGGGGGCTGTATACACTGTGCAGAGCATGGCGGGGGCTGTATACACTGTGCAGAGCATGGCGGGGGCTGTATACACTGTGCAGAGCATGGCGGGGGCTGTATACACTGTGCAGAGCATGGCGGGGGCTGTATACACTGTGCAGAGCATGGCGGGGGCTGTATACACTGTGCAGAGCATGGCGGGGGCTGTATACACTGTGCGCTCAGAGATGGCGGGGGCTGTATACACTGTGCGCTCAGAGATGGGCGGTAAACAGTATGCACTCACAATTTATACACAAAGGACAGTCATGGTGACACCTGGAGAGGTCCATGGGCCCCAATATACCAGGCAGAAACAGTGCAGCACTCTCAGGTCCTGGTTATTATTGCACGTCTGCCATTTTATTCATGTGTCCTTCTCCTGTTTTCATTTTGCGTCTTGTTCTTTTATGTTAGTCTGTCGAGTATTTGTTTTCCCCCATTTGATGTTTTTACCTAATTCATCATTTAAGGCTTTTTAAAACTGTTAAATTTGTGGCAAATGTTGTTCATTCCTCGCCAGCAAGTTTTTTTTGTGATGTTTTGCGCAATATAGGTTAAAGGGAACCTGTAAGGTACAATATGCACCCATATTGCTAATCCCTGCCTAACCGTCCCTGTATACACTAGCATAGATAAAGAGATCTTTAGAAAAAGTATTACTATTATTATTATTATTATTATTTATTTATAGAGCACCATTAATTCCATGGTGCTGTACATGAGAAGGGGGTTACATACAAAATACGTATACAAGTTACAGTAGACAGACTAGTACAGAGGGAAGAGGGCCCTACCCTTGCGGGCTTACATTCTATAGGATTATGGGGAGGAGACAATAGGTGGGGTGTAGGTCAGGCGGCAGCTCCGCACGGTGGTCGGGCGGCAGCTCCGCACGGTGGTCGGGCGGCAGCTCCGCACGGTGGTCGGGCGGCAGCTGCGCACGGTGGTCGGGCGGCAGCTGCGCACGGTGGTCGGGCGGCAGCTGCGCACGGTGGTCGGGCGGCAGCTGCGCACGGTGGTCGGGCGGCAGCTGCGCACGGTGGTCGGGCGGCAGCTGCGCACGGTGGTCGGGCGGCAGCTGCGCACGGTGGTCGGGCGGCAGCTCCGCACGGTGGTCGGGCGGCAGCTCCGCACGGTGGTCGGGCGGCAGCGAGTTCATTGTAGATTGTAGGCATTTACTAAAGATTCTTTATGATATGTTAATGAGCGCGGGGGACTAGTCACAAGGGCATTAGTTCCTGCGCTCATTCCGCCCTCTTAACATGTTAATACGCCCACAAGGGAGTGCCAACATGCTATTTATTGCCCGTTGGCCAGTGTGTCCTTTGTCACCACTTCAGAACACCGGGTTTAGGCTTAGTGTGCATGATCAGAATGCCCCTAGCTTCCTGTCATGTGCACTATGAAGCCATGTGTATGCGTCCCAGCTTCAGAGAGGTCTAGTGCGCGTGACCGGAAGTTCCAGGATCTTCTGATAATGCGCACTGACCCTAAATCCGGCATTCTGAAGTAGCAACAACAGACACAGCCAGGCTTGTCACCGCTGATGACGCTAGGTAATGTGCATTGAATAGTATGCCCCTGTGGGCGTACTAACATGCTAAGTTGGTGGCTACTGGGGGTATATAATGCCCTTGGGACTAGTCCCCTCGATCATTAGCATAAGATAAAAGATCATTAGAAATACCTTTTCTAAAGATCTCTTTATCTATGCTAGTGTATACAGGGACGGTTAGACAGGGATTAGCAATATGCACCCATTCGTTATTTTTTTTTTTATTTTTTTTTTTATTGTACTCACTTATAGCACCATTAATTTCATATCACTTTACATACAGTCATATGAAAAAGTTTGGGCACCCCTGTTAATGTTAACCTTTTTTCTTTATAACAATTTGGGTTTTTGCAACAGCTATTTCAGGTTCATATATCTAATAACTGATGGACTGAGTAATATTTCTGGATTGAAATGAGGTTTATTGTACTAACAGAAAATGTGCAATCCGCATTTAAAAAAAATTTGACCGGTGCAAAAGTATGGCCACCCTTATCAATTTCTTGATTTGAACACTCCTAACTACTTTTTACTGACTTAAGCACTAAATTGGTTTTGTAACCTCATTGAGCTTTGAACTTCATAGGCAGGTGTATCCAATCATGAGAAAAGGTATTTAACCCCTTCACCCCCGGCCACTAAAACACCCTAATGACCGGGCCATTTTTTGCAATTCTGACCAGTGTCACTTTGACAGGTTATAACTCTGGAACGCTTCAACGGATCCTGGCGATTCTGAGATTGTTTTTTCGTGACATATTGTACTTCATGTCAGTGGTAAATTTAGGCCGATACTTTTTGCGTTTATTTGTGAAAATTTAGGAAATTGTGTGAAAATTTGGAAAATTTCGCAATTTTCAAACTTTGAAAATTTATGCCCATAAATCTGAGAGATATGTCACACAAAATAGTTACTAAATAACATTTCCCACTTGTCAACTTTACATCAGCGCAATTTTCGAAAGAAAGTTTTTTTTCGTTAGGAAGTTAGAAGGGGTCAAAGTTCATCAGCAATTTCTAATTTTTCCAACAAAATTTACAAAATATTTTTTTTAGGGACCACATCACATTTGAAGTGACTTTGAGAGGCCGAGGTGACAGAAAATACCCAAAAGTGACCCCATTCTAAAAACTGCACCCCTCATACTGCTTAAAACCACATCCAAGAAGTTTATTAACCCTTTAGGTGCGTCACAGGAACCAAAGCAATGTGGAAGGAAAAAATGAAAATTTTACTTTTTAACACAAAAATGTTACTTTAGCCATAAAATTTTCATTTTTACAAGGGAGAAAAGAGAAAGTGCACCATACAATTTATTGTGCATTTTCTCCTGAGTACGCTGATACCCCATATGGGGTAAAAATCAATTGTTTGGGCGCACGGCAGAGCTCGGAAGGGAAGGAGCGCCATTTGAATTTTTGAACACAAAATTAGCTGCACTCATTAGCGGACGCCATGTCGGGTTTGAAGACCCCCTGAGGTGCCTAAACAATGGAGCTCCCCCACAAGTGACCCCATTTTGGAAACTAGAGCCCTCAAATATTTTTTCTAGATGTTTGATGAGCACTTTGAACACCTGGGGGCTTCACAGAAGTTTATAACGTTGAGCCGTGAAAAGAAAAAAAATTTTTTTTACCACAAAACTGTTGCTTCAACTAGGTAGCTTTTTTTTTCACAAGGGTATCGGGAAAAAATGCAACATAAAATGTATTGTCCATTTTCTCCTGAGTACGCAGATACCTCATATGTGGTGGAAATCAAATGTTTGGACACACGGCAGTGCTCGGAAGGCAAGGAGCGCCATTTGAATTTTTGAACGCAAAATTAGCTGCACTAATTAGCGGACGCCATGTCGGGTTTGAAGACCCCCTGAGGTGCCTAAACAATGGAGCTCCCCCACAAGTGACCCCATTTTGGAAACTAGAGCCCTCAAATATTTTTTCTAGATGTTTGATGAGCACTTTGAACACCTGGGGGCTTCACAGAAGTTTATAACGTTGAGCCGTGAAAAGAAAAAAAAAAATTTTTACCACAAAACTGTTGCTTCAACTAGGTAGCTTTTTTTTCACAAGGTTATCGGGAAAAAATGCAACATAAAATGTATTGTCCATTTTCTCCTGAGTACGCAGATACCTCATATGTGGTGGAAATCAAATGTTTGGACACACGGCAGTGCTCGAAAGGCAAGGAGCGCCATTTGAATGCAAAATTAGCTGCACTAATTAGCGGACGCCATGTCAGGTTTGAAGACCCCCTGAGGTGCCTAAACAATGGAGCTCCCCCACAAGTGACCCCATTTTGGAAACTAGAGCCCTCAAATATTTTTTCTAGATGTTTGATGAGCACTTTGAAAACCTGGGGGCTTCACAGAAGTTTATAACGTTGAGCCGTGAAAAGAAAAATTTTTTTTTTTACCACAAAACTGTTGCTTCAACTAGGTAGCTTTTTTTTTCACAAGGCTATCAGGAAAAAATGCACCATAAAATGTATTGTGCATTTTCTCCTGAGTACGCAGATACCTCATATGTGGTGGAAAGTAATTGTTTGGGCGCATGGCGGGGCTCAGAAGAGAAGGAGCGCCATTTGACAGCAAAATTGGTTGGAATCATTAGCGGACGCCATGTCACGTTTGGAGACCCCCTATGGTGCCTAAACAGTGGAGATCCCCCACAAGTGACACCATTTTGGAAACTAGAGCCCTCAAATAATTTTTCTAGATGTTTGGTGAGCACTTTGAACACCTGGGGGCTTCACAGAAGTTTATAGCGTTGAGCCGTGAAAAGAAAAATTTTTTTTTTTACCACAAAACGGTTGCTTCAACTAGGTAGCTTTTTTTTTCACAAGGGTAACAGGAAAAAATGCACCATAAAACGTATTGTGCAATTTCTCCTGAGTACACAGACACCTCATATGTGGTGGAAAGTAATTGTTTGGGCGCATGGCGGGGCTCAGAAGAGAAGGAGCGCCATTTGACTTTTCAAACGCACAGACGCAGTGCACTGATCGGCCGCTGCAGGATGCACGGTCGGATGCGATAAAAAAAAGCGTCGGGGGATACGTAAAAAAAAAAGTCACGCCAAAAATTGACCATGGATGCAGATACGTTATGTGCATCCCTGATCAGCGCTTGGGGGACGCACGGACGGATGCGATACAAAAAGCGTCGCAAATACGGAAAAAAGTCACGCCAAAAATTGAGCAGGGATGCCGATCCGTTATGTGCATCCCTGATCAGCGCTTGGCGGGACGCACGGACGGATGCGATACAAAAAGCGTCGTGAATACGGAAAAAAGTCACGCCAAAAATTGACCATGGATGCCGATCCGTTATGTGCATCCCTGATCAGCGCTTGGCGGGACGCACGGACGGATGTGATACAAAAAGCGTCGTGAATACGGAAAAAAGTCACGCCAAAAATTGACCATGGATGCCGATCCGTTATGTGCATCCCTGATCAGCGCTTGGCGGGACGCACGGACGGATGCGATACAAAAAGCGTCGGGGATACGGAAAAAAGTCACGCCAAAAATTGACCATGGATGCCGATCCGTTATGTGCATCCCTGATCAGCGCTTGGCGGGACGCACGGACGGATGCGATACAAAAAGCGTCGGGGATACGGAAAAAAAAGTCACGCCAAAAATTGAGCAGGGATGCCGATCCGTTATCTGCATCCCTGATCAGCGCTTGGCGGGACGCACGGACGGATGCGATACAAAAAGCGTCGGGGATACGGAAAAAAAAGTCACGCCAAAAATTGAGCAGGGATGCTGATCCGTTATCTGCATCCCTGATCAGCGCTTGGCGGGACGCACGGACGGATGCGATACAAAAAGCGTCGGGGATACGGAAAAAAAAGTCACGCCAAAAATTGAGCAGGGATGCCGATCCGTTATCTGCATCCCTGATCAGCGCTTGGCGGGACGCACGGACGGATGAGGTGTAAAAATGGACAGGGGATACGGGAAAAAAAAAAAAAAAAAGTTATACTCACAGTACCCAGAGGACTAGCAGGAGGATCACTGACCAGAAGAGCTGCAGAGGAACAGATGGCAGAGAGATGGACAGCTTTACAGGAGCAGCAGGCAGATCAGCAGAATGCCCAGGAAGGACCCAGCGATGGACGCAGATGTGATCAGGCCGGTGAAGACAGGTAAGAGGACGTCGGGGGAGAGGGGGGGGGTTGAGAGCAGGGGGGGGGTTGAGAGCAGAGGGGGGGTTGAGAGCAGAGGGGGGGTTGAGAGCAGAGGGGGGGTTGAGAGCAGAGGGGGGGTTGAGAGCAGAGGGGGGGTTGAGAGCAGAGGGGGGGGGGGGAGCAGAGGGGGGGGTAAAAGCAGAGGGGGGGGAGAGCAGAGGGGGAGGAGAGCAGAGGGGGAGACCGGAGAGGGAGCTGCAGAAGCAGAATAGAGATAATGGGGGAGGCAGTCAGATCGCGGGGGGAGCAGATCGGGATGTCGGGGGGGGGGGGTTTGGGGGGAGCAGATCGGGATGTCGGGGGGGGGCAGATCGCAGGGGGGGCACGGCAGGGGCTATCACGGCAGCGCGCAGGGGCACCACGGGAGCGCGCACGGGCTGCAAAGTGAGCACAGTACTCACGTGCAGCAGCAGCAGCGTGACCTCAGCAACGGCGGCGGCAGCAGCAGCGGTGGCGTGGTACCACAAGTACCAGCCACTGCACGCTGCAGCCATGTTGGGGGAGGGCTCGCAGGCTAGCAAAGGCCTGAGGAGGGCGGCCACCGGCAGATCAGACCGACCCACTGCACACTGATTGGAGCGATTGCGCGTCATAGCACGATCGCTCCAATCAGTGCTGCAGGGGCTGGGGGCGGCATGTTTGAGGTCCACCTATGATATGCTGCAGCAGCTGCGGCATCTCATAGCTGGATCTCACAGGATCGCACTAATTCGGGCATTATTTTTGCCGAAATTAGTGCGATCGATGTGGTTGGCGGTTCAGATTTGAACAGCCAATCACATCGATCGTCGATAGGGGGTGGCGATGCCGCCCCCCCTGGGGTCAAGCAAAGGTCCCCTGCTGTAAGAAACAGCAGGGGACATCATTTGAAAGCCGTTGCTATGGCCACGGCAATCAAATGAAGTTTAGGCCGTAAAATTACGTCCCTGGTCGTTAAGTCACGTTAAAATAGGACGTAATTTTACGGCCCGCGGTCGTGAAGGGGTTAAGGTGGCCACTTGCAAGTTGTTCTCCTATGTGAATCTCCTATGAAGAGTGGCATCATGGGCTCCTCAAAACAACTCTCAAATGATCTAAAAACAAAGATTATTCAACATAGTTGTTCAGGGGAAGGATACAAAAAATTGTCTCAGAGATTTAATGAAGAAAGATAACTCCGGCACACTATATGTTTCCCAAGGGGGTAAAGTAAACACAAACGTAGTTGATTTCAAATCCTTTTCTTTTATTCAATGTGCAAAAAGGTGAGCAAAAACGTGCTGTACAAAACAGTAAATCCGACAGGTCGCAACGTTTCGGCCAAAGGCCTTCTTCAGGTCGGACAGACTAGAATCAACAGGAAACGCTGTTAGGTGAAGATATAGGATACCCATATGCGCTATCGACCATAAAGTATACAGCCACAGACAGAGTGACTGATGGCATGTAGAAACACCTCATATGGGGATGTAGTGGATTAAGCTCTGGGCTTGTGAGGGAGGGCATCCGGACATGAGATCAAACGTAAATACTCTCCCAGGCTAGTTTCCTGCAGTCTCTGATTACCTGCTTTACCTTTGGACTACATAGCGTCCCCTCCGTTCTTTGTTTATGGAGCAACCTTAGCCGTATTTTCTACTGTGACCTATACACTTTATGCAGTGTTAGATTGTACTTGGACCGTACATGCTGTTTGAGTTATTACTATCCTGGGATCCGCCACCCGCTTACGCACGGCCTGCAGTCACAGCGTACAGAAATTTACGTTTGATCTCATGTCCGGATGCCCTCCCTCACAAGCCCAGAGCTTAATCCACTACATCCCCATATGAGGTGTTTCTAGATGCCATCATTCACTCTGTCTGTGGCTGTATACTTTATGGTCGATAGCGCATACGGGTATCCCATATCTTCACCTACCAGTGTTTCCTGTTGATTCTAGTCTGTCCGACCTGAAGAAGGCCTTTTGACCGAAACGTTGCGACCTGTCGGATTTACTGTTTTGTACAGCACGTTTTTGCTCACCTTTTTGCACATTGAATAAAAGAAAAGGATTTGAAATCAACTACTTTTGTGTTTACTTTAACCCCCTTGGGAAACATATAGTGTGCCGGAGTTATCTTTCTTCATTGACTCTATTTTTCACCTGAGCACCTATGCAAGGTGATGCGAGGTCTTTTCTCTTATTGTGGTCTCAGAGATTTAAACTGTCAGTTTCCACTGTGAGGAACCTAGTAAGGAAATCGAAGAACACAGGTACAGTTCTTGTTAAGCCCAGAAGTGGCAGGCCAAGAAAAATATCAGAAAGGCAGAGAAGAAGAATGGTGAGAACAGTCAAGGACAATCCACAGACCACCTCCAAAGACCTGCAGCATCATCTTGCTGCAGATGGTGTCAATGTGCATCGGTCAACAATACAGCTCACGTTGCACAAGGAGAAGCTGTATGGGAGAGTGATGCGAAAGAAGCCGTTTCTGCAAGCACGCCACAAACAGAGTCGCCTGAGGTATGCAAAAGCACATTTGGACAAGCCAGTTACATTTTGGAAGAAGGTCCTGTGGACTGATGAAACAAAGATTCAGTTGTTTGGTCATACAAAAAGGTGTTATGCATGGAAGCAAAAAAACACGGCATTCCAAGAAAAGCACTTGCTACCCACAGTAAAATTTGGTGGAGGTTCCATCATGCTTTGGGGCTGTGTGACCAATGCCGGCACCGGGAATCTTGTTAAAGTTGAGGGTCGCATGGATTCAACTCAGTATCAGCAGATTCTTGACAATAATGTGCAAGAATCAGTGACGAAGTTGAAGTTACGCAGGGGTTGGATATTTCAGCAAGACAATGATCTAAAACACCGCTCCAAATCTACTCAGGCATTCATGCAGAGGAACAATTACAATGTTCTGGAATGGCCATCCCAGTCCCCTGACCTGAATATCATTGAACATCTGTGGGATGATTTGACGCGTGCTGTTCCTGCTCGGCGACCATCAAACTTAACTGAACTGGAATTGTTTTGTGAACAGGAATGGTCAAATATACCTTCATCCAGGATCCAGGAACTCATTAAAAGCTACAGGAAGCGACTAGAGGCTGTTATTTTTGCAAAAGGAGGATCTACAAAATATCAATGTCACTTTTATGTTGAGGTGCCCATACTTTTGCACCGGTCAAATTTTGTTTAAATGCGGATTGCACATTTTCTGTTAGTACAATAAACCTCATTTCAATCCAGAAATATTACTCAGTCCATCAGTTATTAGATATATGAAACTGAAATAGCTGTTGCAAAAACCCAAATTGTTATAAAGAAAAAAGGTTAACATTAATAGGGGTGCCCAAACTTTTTCACATGACTGTATGTGATCTTCACTGTTCCCATTGGGGCTCAGAATCTAAATTCTCAGTCGGTATGTCTTTCTGTGGGAAGAAACCCACACAAACCTAGAGAGAACATAGAAAACTCCTTGCAAATGTTGTCCTTGATGGGATCTGAACACAGAGCTCCAGTGCTGCAAGAGTATAGTGTAAATCGCAGAGCCACAGTGCTGCCTTAGGCCTACTTCACACGTCCATGTGTCCAATACTTGTTTGGTCCGTTTCCTCACGTGCCGGAGACACGGGCACACATAGACCCATTAAAATCAATGGGTCTGCGCACACTTATGTGTTTTGCCATGGACCGTGTGTACGTATGGAGTATACGTGTGCCCGTGTGCTCCACACGTAGACATGTCCATCTTTCTCCAGCATCACGGGTGGCACTCGGCCCGCACACGGACTGCACAGATGTGATCCGTGTGACATGCACCGGAGAAAACACACGTGTCTGTGAAAAAAAAATAATTTCTATACTCCCCTTCTCCAGCCCTGCTGTCTCTGCTGCTGTCACTTGCTTCCGACCCCGCTCATTATGCTCACTGCATATTCACTCCACTGCGGGCCGGAAGCAGCAGCAGCGGTGAGTCGACAGGACCGGAGACCGAAGATCAGCACCACGGACAGCAACGTCAGGGAGAGGTGAGCAGAAAGTTCCCGTTCTCCGTGTGTTATCACGGAGAACACACATGTGCCATAAACACGGCACACGGAGAACAATACGCACCTTTGACACGTCCGTGAAAAATGTGCGTGATTTTCAGACATGTGAAAGAGGCCTTAGACAAAGCGCAAAGTTCATGAACCACGTGCACCTTTTTTAAGACCAACAATGAGTGCCAGAAGCGAAAAAAGTAACTTAAATTTTAAATAAATCCCTGAAATGATGAGTTGGGACCATTGATATATATTTTTTCTTCCTATTAGGTTTCAACTACATATGCCTAAAGAGTTTTTTTTCCAAAAAAACTTTAAGAAGGTTATTTGTTGAGTCAGTTTTACAATGATAGTATGAAACATTTTATTCTAAATGTTTTATGGCCTTAACCATGTCATCTCGCTGGTTAAACTGCAGCTATCAGAGCTATCACTAAGACTAGATTCAATAATATTATAATAATAATATTTATTCACTTATATAGCGTTATTAATTCCACAGCGCTTTACGTACATTGGCAATCATCTGCAGTCTAAATAGGACCAGACGTGGGTCTACTCTACAGAGTGGGTCTAACTGCATCCTCATTAGTGTCTACTTCACGTCAAGAGACCCGTGGCCTGTTCGTGTGAGATACAGATGTGTGAATCTGGCCTAAGGCTATGTGCGCACGTTGCGTTCTGCCATGACAAATATTCTGCAGCGTTTTGTCACTGCATGTGCGTTTCAAAACACAACCGAAAAGCTGCGTTTTGGATGTATTTGGATTGCAGAATGGATGCAGAATTCATGCGTTCTGGATGCTTGCTCTGCCATAGACAGAATGGGAAAAGCATCCGGAACGCACAAAAGAAGTGACCTGTTGCTTTTTAGGACGCAGCGATTCGGCCACAAATTTCAGCATGCAAATCGCTGCGTTCTAAAACACAACGTGTGCATGGAATTTGCACAAGTTACATAGCCTCCTGGGGACGCAGAACAAATGCGTTTACGCTGCAGTGCTAGATGCAGCATAAATGCATGCAATACACACTTGTGCACGCACAGTCTGAGCCTGGTGTCAGCTGCAGAGCTCCACTCCTGAGCCTTTCACATACATTGAGAACTTGTATGGCACACATTTGGAGAGGAGTCAAGTAAAAATCAAGAGTGGCTGCTAAGCACAGAAAAAAGTAAAGACCTTTTACAAAGATTTTGTTAAACAGAATGCTTTGTGGACAAATGGATCACAAGGAGGAAATAATCTGATACTATTGGGTATATTTGTGTCCGTTGAATGCCGCTAAAATAGTAATAATTCTGGCACACTGAAGTAATTCAAGACATATGAAACCTTTCTTTTGAATGCTGAATCAATTTATTAGTGCAAAAAGTTGAGCACACTATCCAGGGGCCTATACCCTACACCAGCATTATAAGATTTGTTCCTCCATACTCTACCTAGCAATTCTTTGCTTTTGAGTTGCCATTCACCTCTCCAGAATCTTAAAGGGACATGTGTTCTCTTTTCCCATGATAATAGTACCCGATAACTATGGTCCAGAAACACTGCAATAAGCATTTGATACTTGGAGGTAACTAAGAATCACTCAGTGTGGGAATCATATTACTCCCACTAGTGTCTCTTGTTATGGTTTCTGCCCAATAACCCAGAAACAACTATAAATTTGTGCTACTTCCAGTCCTGCAATAAAGGCCTCAGCCATCTTTCTCACTATCAACTGATAAGTGCATGAGGATCGCATTTTTTGATCCCATTATACCAAATGGCGATGTCCATTTATCATTGAGCATACATCTTCGCATTGTTGATATAGATAATTTGATCCTTGATAACGTCCAAAAAGATATGGTCGAAACGTCGGATGAATTATCCTCAACTTTTTGCACTAATAAATTGATTCAGCATTCAAAAGAAAGGTTTCATATGTCTTGAATTACTTCAGTGTGCCAGAATTATTACTATTTTTATTGACTTCCATTTTTTCTGGGCACCTAACTTGCGTAACTGTGAGCCAGACATATTCGCTTACTACGTTGAATGCCTCTGACTCTGATGTGAACAAGTGCAAAATACTGACAGGATTGTGAATGAGGCCAAAGCATTTTTCCTCCTCTTTCTCATTTCAGAATGCAATAGAGATAAACTACATTCCTTAAAGGGAACCTGTCAGGTGCAATATGCACCCAGAACCACGAGCAGTCCTGGGTGCATATTACTAATCCTTGCCTAACCCATCCCTGTATAGATAAAGAGATCTTTAGGAAAAGTATTTGTAAAGATTCTTTATAATATGCTAATGAGCGCAGGGACTAGTCGTGAGGGTATTACTTCCCCCAACTATCCGCCCACTTAGCATGTTAGTACACCCTTGTGGGTGTACTAACATGCTATTCAATGCAGCGTCTCCAGTGGTGATGCGCGTACCTGTGAATGCTGAGCTGAATGCCCCGCACTTTGTCATGCGCAGTAGGAAGCCGGGTGTACACGTCCTGGCTTCAGAGAGGTCTAGTGCGCATGACCGGAAGTGTGGGATATTCAGCTCAGCGTTCACCGCTGACACAGGTAGATGCATCACCACTGGAGACGCTGCATTGAATAGCATGTTTGTACACCCCTGTGGACGTGCTGACATGCTAAGAGGGCGGCTAGTTGGGAGAAGTAATACCCTCACGACTAGTCCCCTCGCTCATTACATTAGCATAAGATAAAAGATCTATACAAATACTTTTTCTAAAGATCTCTTTATGCTAGTGTATACAGGGGACGGTTAGACAGGGATTAGTAATATGCACCCAGAACTGCTCGTGGCTCTGGGTGCATATTGGAACTAACAGGTTCCCTTTAACATTGAAATTGTAACACCAGGACGGATAAGTCATTGAATTATGGAAATCACAGGAAGGATAGACATGTAATTATATGCCAATGATGTAAAAAAAAATGGAAACTACATTTTCAAAACCTTTTGATTTGTTCAGTGTTGAGTATGAGTGCCAGATGCAGAAATCCCACACTTCTGTGTCTTGGTTGCCATCAGTGAGGTTAATGGTTGGTTCCACCATGCTTAATGTTCTTGGGCACACAAGTCATCAAGATCCACCTCTGCCAGCTCCCTTTGCAATTTCTGACCAATGATGTCCCAGATGTGCTCAATGGTAGACAAGTCAAATACGCTGAAGGACTTCCTCCTCTTTGACCTTAACTGATTGAGTATAATATATTCACATGTCTCTACCAGTACTGAATACAAACTGACTGTGGAGGAGGGCAGTTTCCAACGTCTAGCACGGTGTTAGCAGCAGAGCTAGTTATTAGTTATTTACTGGTTTTCTTTGTTTGTAGTATTCACCATACACTCAAATGCAATGTAATCACCTATCTCATTGTCCGTAAGACACCATAGCAGTTTAAAATTAACATTTATTTAGCAATATAGCGACATGTCTACTTGTTGAGTCTACTTGGTGGCTCATAGCAAACCTGTATGTGCATATCTAATGTGTCTTTTGCTCTGTATTTGAGAAATTCTCTACTGTTTTTAATAAACGAATTTAAAAAAAATATATGCTGTAGGACATGGTATCATATTTAAGCAATGGATGCTGCTCACAGTAGAGCGAGCAATGCGAGACCTTGTCTTGTCACATTGAAAAAAAAACAGTTCCATGGATGCTTTGGGAAAATTACCATACCACTGGTTCCACAGCTAAATATATTCATGTAACATTGCGTTAACCTGGAATGAAGGCTGAAAGGGTCCGTCTACCATACATTGGGACCCCCACACCACAATTGATGTTATGTTCCCCTGTGAAATCCTTTTCATGGTGCTTCCACACGTGATCTCCAGACTAATCTTTGGCAATGATTGCGTCCAAAACAAAAGTGGAACTCCTCGCAGTAGAGGCTAGACCTCCACTCCAGCCTTAGGTCTACATGTGAAGACCGTGTGGATAATGCCTTGAAGAGGCCTTCATGAAAGAATGTCCCATTGATCTTACTCCTGGGAGTATGGTGTGAGATGGTGTAATGCAAGTGTTTTTAGTGTGGCAGAACATTCCTCAGGCAACCATTCATACTTTGCTGACATGTATAAAAAGAGAAAAAATTACCAGCTCACCCACCTGGAGAACTACCAAAGAGGAACGGTGCAGGGATCAGGAAACAGCCAGACCGGGCTGCAGGCAATCACTGAACTTGAAGAAAAAGAAGGGATCCAGCATCCAAGTTCCAATTGAATTAAAAGGTTTTCTTTATTCAACAAAGATAAAAGGGTTCTTCCATGATAATAAAATCCAGTTTACATGGCAGGGTAGAAACCTTCAGAGTAAGGAGTTGTCACTCCGAAACGCATTCTGTTATTTTCTACCCTGCCATGTAAACTGGATTTTATTATCATGGAAGAACAGTTTTATCTTTGTTGAATAAAGATTTTTTTTTTTAATTCAATTGGAACTTGGAATCTGGATCCCTTCTTTTTCTTCAAGTTCTATGCTGACATGTATGTGTAGGAATTTCTGCACACTTTTTTCAGGTATTATTTTTTTAACACGTTTCCATTTTTGCATAATTTACATATTAATAACGTCTATCCATTCTGATTTTGGTAATTCCATGATTTTTCCTTTTACGATTTCAATGTTGAGTATAAATTGCTTTATAGCATGCAGGAGGTCTAAGGCTAGTTTCACACTTGCGTTGAAAGGTATCCGTTGCATTGCGTCGTGTGACGGATGCAACGGATGTGTTGCATAAAGTGGCACAATGGATTCCACGGATACTGCAAAACAACGGAATCCATTTTGTTGTTTTTTTTGTGAGCGATCAGCTGATCGCTCCCCGCAGCCGGCCGCCGGGTGATCAGCTGATCGCTCCCCGCAGCCGGCCGCCGGGTGATCAGCTGATCGCTCCCCGCAGCCGGCCGCCGGGTGATCAGCTGATCGCTCCCCGCAGCCGGCCGCCGGGTGATCAGCTGATCGCTCCCCGCAGCCGGCCGCCGGGTGATCAGCTGATCGCTCCCCGCAGCCGGCCGCCGGGTGATCAGCTGATCGCTCCCCGCAGCCGGCCGCCGGGTGATCAGCTGATCGCTCCCCGCAGCCGGCCGCCGGGTGATCAGCTGATCGCTCCCCGCAGCCGGCCGCCGGGTGATCAGCTGATCGCTCCCCGCAGCCGGCCGCCGGGTGATCAGCTGATCGCTCCCCGCAGCCGGCCGCCGGGTGATCAGCTGATCGCTCGGCCGCCGACAATGTGTGTGGGGTGCGGAGTGAGAAGTGGGTGGAGCCGAGCGGGGCCAAGGCGCTGAGGACAGGTGAGTGAGTGTGCGTGTGTGTATGTATATGTATGTATGTATGTGTGTGTGTACATACATGCGGAGTGGAGTGCGGGAGGGGGCGGAGCCATGCGGGGAAGTGTCGGGCTCCTTGCACACGTAGCGAGGGTAAATATCGGCAAAACACTTTGCTTGGTTACCTGATATTTACCTTGGTTACGGGTGCAGGGAGCCAGAGAGAGCATGCGCAGTGAAATCCAACGGATTGCGCTGCTCAAAAAAACGTTACATGCTGCGTTCCTCCCGCCCGGCGTAGCGTCAAAATAACGACGCTGCGTCGTCCAGCTGATGCAACGCTGACACTTGCGTTACAGTGCGTCATCCATACATGTCTATGGAGAATAGCGCAGTGCGTTAACGGACTGCGCTTTTCTCCATAATGACGGACTCCGCTGAACGCAAGTGTGAAAGTACCCTAAATGATGACTAGAAGTGGCCTGTGTGTAATCTTAGATTCTTTCTCATTAGATTTCTTAACTGCTAATACAGATGGATACACCTTCTACTCTGTGTCCCAAGAGAAGTTTCTAGACGAGCTCGAAGCTGAAGCAAAAGTTGTACGAGCAAATTATCCCAAAACATCAGGAAATTGATTGTACGTTGCAATGTGAACTGTGGGTTATGAAGTGTCTAGAATTCATCGATGAAAAGAACAGTACAAGCCCAGTGCCCATAGAGCTGTTGTAAATGCCAAGTGTTGGATGCTAGATCAGAAGTTACCATTATCCACGGGATGAAAGCTGTGTTACAAACAAAATATACAGAAATGATTATGTATTCCACCAAAAGCTTTTTCTTTTCTCTGTGGATGCTTTCTGGGTGGTAGATCTTTACCGTATTCTGTTCATCTAAATTGATCTTCCTTGTAATAATAAAATGTATGAAAACAAACTTCGTATATTTATGTGAATAAAAGTGAAAAATTTTCAACATTTCAAAATGGACAAATTTTTTTTAACCCCTTCATAACATGTCAGGTATGGCATATTGAGCAGGCTTAAGACATAACCCACCCCAAACATGGCGAATGCCATCTGTTATACAGCCAGCACCTTCTGCCAACAGCCACAGTCAGACCTAGCTTCAGTTTCTTTCATTTAACCATTTATTACCTATTTGAGTATTGTGTCAATGGACAAGGGATCTCCATTCTGTTGAAAGTGGGACTAATCTAGCAATGATGCAATATCTCTTTAAGTAGCTCTAAGAAAATAACACACTAAACCTTTTTATTGTAATTTCTATAATTGTAATTGTATTCCAAGGCAATCTGCTAGTGATAGCTATATAAAACTAAAGTGTACGTGTTATGTTATGCAAAACCAGAGATGAAGAAGTCTTGCAGCCATCATTCCATATAGCCAGTTAAAATTGCTTTTTGTGCAAAGGAACTGTTCTGATTCTCCTGTTTTTGTTCAAATCAAGATTTATTGAAGAAAATGTAGTCAATACAAAACATTCAAAGACATTTTTTATGTGATTACATAAGACTATATTAAAGAAATCCAAGAAAAAGGAAACCGAGTGACATATCTTGTAGGTAAAACCATACATGGATCTCAATATATAAGTAAAAACAGTGATATTGATCTATTTTCAAATTAAAGCATTATCGAAGAGCTAGTAGGAATAGTGAAAAGAAGAAAAAGAATAGAATAGAAACCTTTAAAGGGAAGGTATCGTAAAAAAAAAAAAATAACGGAAAAAAAATGTAAAGTAATAATGGTTAAATGTTTTGTTTAAATATATATTTTTTTTAATTGTGCAAAATATAAAAAAAAAATTAAAAAGTTTGATATTTTCCACTGTTAAACACTAGGGTGAGCTGCTTCTGAAATCCTACTGAATTTCCACTGTATAAAAAGCTCAGATTACAGCCTGCCGTAAAGTGGGCGGAGTCTGCTCTCCTGTGTGTGATGGCAGGCCTCCCCCCTCCTTATCTGAGTGTTTACAACAGATAACAGAGAATGACATGTAGGGACACAATGCACAGCCATTTTCCTGGTGACCAGAAATGTCTAAAGTGTCACCAAGGACAGCAGGAGTATCACACAGGATAGGATTAGATACACGGCTCAGCAGACAGTATCACACAGGAGAGGATTAGATACACAGCTCAGTAGACAGTATCATACAGGAGAGGATTAGATACACGGCTCAGCAGACAGCATCACCCAGGACAGGATTAGATACACGGCTCAGCAGACAGTATCACACAGGATAGGATTAGATACACGGCTCAGCAGACAGTATCACACAGGAGAGGATTAGATACACAGCTCAGCAGACAGAATCACAAAGGATAGGATTAGATACACAGCTAAGCAGACAGTATCACACAGGAGAGGATTAGATACACAGCTCAGCAGACAGCATCACCCAGGACAGGATTAGATACACGGCTCAGCAGACAGTATCACACAGGATAGGATTAGATACATAGCTCAGCAGACAGTATCACACAGGAGAGGATTAGATACACAGCTCAGCAGACAGTATCACACAGGAGAGGATTAGATACACGGCTCAGCAGACAGCATCACCCAGGACAGAATTAGATACACGGCTCAGCAGACAGTATCACACAGGTTAGGATTAGATACACAGCTCAGCAGACAGTATCGCCCAGGAGAGGATTAGATACACAGCTCAGTAGACAGAATCACACAGGATAGGATTAGATACACAGCTCAGCAGACAGTATCACACAGGAGAGGATTAGATACACGGCTCAGCAGACAGTATCACACAGGAGAGGATTAGATACACGGCACAGCAGACAGCATAACCCATGACAGGATTAGATACACGGCTCAGCAGACAGTATCACACAGGATAGGATTAGATACACAGCTCAGCAGACAGAATCACAAAGGATAGGATTAGATACACAGCCCTGCAGACAGTATCACCGGTACACACACAGGTACTCACATGCAGTGGCGCGCGCGTGCACACACACACAATCACCCTTGATGGGGACCTTGTGCCACACACACACGCACACCTTTCACATCATTCCTCCCTGTGACCTCCGGTGGGCGCTCCAGGCAGCTGTGCTGCATGCCATCCTCCCCTGCGTCCGGCCGACATTTCACACATCCGATCGCATACACTCACACATCCGATCGCATACACTCACACATCCGATCGCATACACTCACACACACACACATGATATCGCACATACCTGTACAATCGCGCGCACACACACACACAGCAGCGGCGGGCAGAGCTGGGGGAGCTGCGGCAGCGGGCAGAGCGGGGACTTGGGAGAATGGAGGGAGGGGGGTGTCATTGGAGACGGTAACGGTGGCGGCAGTAGCTGGGGCAGAGCAGGGGCTGAGGAGAACGGAAGGATGGGATGTCATCGGAGACAGTAAGGAGGGGAGGGGAGGCGGCCCGTACTCACACATCCCGGCGATTGACAGGGGTAAAGTGGAGCAAACAGCACACGCTGTGAGCTCCACAATAATGGCGCTGAACTCCTCCCTCTTGTGTTCTGGACAGCCCAGGGGGCGCATCCACGTCACAGCAGACGCCCACTGTAACGTATGACAAGGGGTCGGAGCCCGACTATCAGAGTCTATGCACAGGGGCTGCCATAAAGGAAGGAGTTACTGTCGTTACACACAAGGCAAATCCAGCAGGGCAGCCCCCAGTGCCTCCAGTAAAATAAGAATTACATAAAAACTAAATAAGCTGCGATTTTCATTTTGTATTAGAAATAGTTGATTTCATAATCACTGTTTTTAATACAAAAATAAAAAAACGCGATACCTTCCCTTTAAGAAAGAGGAAAAAGAAAACAGAGCCCTGCATTAGAGGTTCAAGCCTCACTTCTCTCTGTCACCCCATACTAGACACGGTTTACTAACTTGCAATCCACAGTCCAAATTCCACAGATTCTCGGTACATAATCCAGGGGGTCCACACCTTCAGCACCCTTTCTGAAGTGTCTGTTGCCTGTCCTATAAGTTCTTCCTTCCTAAAAATCTCATTAAGTTCTGAAACCAGATCAGATTTAGAAGGTGTCACTACCTGTTTCCACCATCTGGGGATCAGCCTCCTGGCGGCTGCCAGAAAATACCTAAGGATACTCTTCTTGTATTTAGCAATGGAGAACTCACTTAGAGACAAAAGGACAAGCTCAGGGGTAGGCCGAATCCCCATTCCAGAAACTTTGTTAAATAGAACTAATATGTCTCTCCAGAATGCCCTAATAGAGGGGCATTGCCACCAGATATGTATGTACCAGCCTCTTTCTCTCAGACATCTCCAATAGGTGTCCGATGAACCAGGGAACATAGCTTTAATTGTCGTCGGGCATCTATACCACCGTATCAAGATCTTGTAGCTTCTCTCCTGCGTCAGAGCACACATGGAAGAGTGCTTAGTGAACAGTAGAATCTTAGCATGGTCACCCTCAGAAAGGTGTCTCCCCAGATCCTCCCATTTGGTGAAGCAAAGAAGTTGTGAACCTCTAGTAGTCACCGTGTCCAGAAACAGGTTGTACAGCAATCAGACCGGATGGGCAGGAGGGTACCTATCCAAGCAAAGCTGTTCAAAAGCAGTAGGAGGTCTAAAAATATTGTCGCTTGGGGTTAAAGACCTAATATAGCTTTTCACCTGCTCGTATAAAAACCAAGCCCCCGGAGGAACCAGTGCTTCTGGGAAAAGAGATGATAGAGATCTAACCTCTGAGTTGTCTATGTAGTCTTTGACCATGGGATGATCTTGTTTCTTCTTGTGCAATATGGATTGACCAGATGCACCTGCTGGAAACCCCGGGTTTCCGCAAAGTGGAGTGAGCAGACCAGGGATAGTGGTTAGCTTAATCGCCTCCAAATTTCTTCTGACCCACTTAGACAAATTCTGTACCAGAAATGATGGCTCTTGCACGGAATTAGGAATGCTTTCTGGCAACCAAATCTCAGCCAATGGGCCATTGTCTGTCTTGTTATACTCGATATTCACCCAACACTTATCTCCTCTGTTATGGAAGAGATCCAAAATACAGATTCCCAAGGCCGCAAAACTGTAGAGCCGGAAGTCAGGTAAACCTGCCCCTCCATTTAGTCTAGTTCTACGCAAAATCTGATAGGAGGTACGGGATATTTTGTTGGCCCAGACGAATTTATTTATCAGAGTCTTAAGTCTGGAAAAGAAGGAGGCCGGAAGGCAAATGGGAAGAGCCTGAAAAAAGTATAAAAGACGGGGCAAAAGGTCCATCTTGACCGCATTGATCCTGCCAAACCAGGAAAGGTTCAGATTGTTCCATTTTGATATATCCTGTTCAATAGAATGCATCGCCTTGTGGAAGTTCAGATGCGGAAGACTATCCAGGTCCTTAGATATTTTAATACCCAGATAGGTAAGAGATTCCGATGCCCATTTGTATGGTAATGAGCTATGGAGTTGCGACACCAATTGGGGCGGCATAGGTACATTAAGGATTTCAGATTTTTGTGAATTCACCTTGAAATTGCTGAGGCGACCAAAGCCAGAAAACTCCGATATCAGGTTTGGTATGGTGGTGACCGGGGACGTGATAGAAAAGAGCAGGTCATCTGCAAAAAGAGCCAACTTATGCTCCACACCCCTAACACAGTCCTCTGATAGACTGGTTAGATCTGATCACCTCAGCGAGGAACTCCATGGTCAACACATATAACAGTGGCGAGAGTGGACAACCCTGCCTCGTCCCATTACTAATGCAAAAAGGCCAAGACAAGGAACCATTTATTTTAACCTGCGCAGTTGGTGTGGCATATGCTGTGATTCTATTTAACATGTTCTCCCCTAGTCCAATACTTTTAAAGGGGTGGTTCACCCATTTTTTTTATTTTCTGTCGAAGTTCTACTTACAATTCTAGGTATTTTCTCCATTGGCTTGTATTTCCATTTCTGGCACTGAGCGGCGCTATGCTGCACGCTCAGTGCCTGTCACATGACCCCCTGGAGCTGTGGCCGCTGGCATCCTCTGATGTCCCGGCATTTCCGGGCTCTCAAACAAGACGGGTACGTCACAGGATGCCGGCGCCACTCAGATTGAGTGACAGGGCTGTGGGCGGTGACTACCGCACGTCACAGCTCAGCATCGAGGGGAGGATCCGGAGGACGTCAGTGTGGAGCCGGCGTCCTGCAGATGGTGAGACACGGGGCGCCAGTGTGCAGTGCAGGGGGGGGGTCTTCCGCTGAATCCCCCCCTGCACGTAAGTATGTGATCACACTGTCCACCCGCCCGCTCTGCTGCGATGTCAGGAGAGCGGCCGGTGTCGGGCAGTGTGATCATCTGCTCCTCCCAGCAGCAAGACACTGACAGGCATGTCACCGCTGTGCTCTGCCATCTGTCCTGCTGCATGGGACCAACTGTCTGCACTCTGTCACCTGCACCACAAGTCACAGAGTGGAGACAGTTGGTGACAGAGCACCTCTGCCCCCCCCTCTTCTTTCCCCACTCTCTTCTCCCCCCCTCTCTCTCTTCTCCCCCTCTCTCTCTTCTCCCCCCCCTCTCTCTTCTCCCCCCCCTCTCTCTTCTCCCCCCTCTCTCTCTTCTCCCCCCTCTCTCTCTCTTCTCCCCCCTCTCTCTCTTCTCCCCCCCTCGCTCTCTTCTCCCCCCTCGCTCTCTTCCCCCCCTCGCTCTCTTCTCCCCCCCTCGCTCTCTTCTCCCCCCCTCGCTCTCTTCCCCCCCCTCGCTCTCTTCTCCCCCCCTCGCTCTCTTATCCCCCCTCGCTCTCTTCTCCCCCCCTCGCTCTCTTCTCCCCCCGCTCTCTTCTCCCCCCCGCTCGCTCTCTTCTCCCCCCCCCGCTCGCTCTCTTCTCCCCCCCTCTCTCTCTCTCTCTCTCCCCCCTCTCTCTCTTCTCCCCCCTCTCTCTCGTCTCCCCCCCTCTCTCTTCTCCCCCCCTCTCTCTTCTCCCCCTCTCTACTCTCCCCCCCTCGCTCACTTCTCCCCCCCCTCGCTCTCTCTCCCCCCTCGCTCTCTTATCCCCCCCCTCGCTCTCTTATCCCCCCCCTCGCTCTCTTCTCCCCCCGCTCTCTTCTCCCCCCGCTCGCTCTCTTCTCCCCCCCTCTCTCTCTCTTCTCCCCCCTCTCTCTCTTCTCCCCCCTCTCTCTCGTCTCCCCCCCTCTCTCTCTTCTCCCCCCCCTCTCTCCTCTCCCCCCTCTCTCTTCTCCCCCCCCTCCCTCTCCCCCCCTCCCTCTCTCTCCCCCCTCCCTCTCTCTCCCCCCCTCCCTCTCTCTCCCCCCCTCCCTCTCTTCTCCCCCCCTCTCTCTTTTCTCCCCCCCCCCTCTCTCTCTTCTCCCCCCTCTCTTCTCCCCCCTCTCTCTCTTCTCCCCCTCTCTCTCTTCTCCCCCTCTCTCTCTTCTCCCCCCTCTCTCTTCTCCCCCCTCTCTCTTCTCCCCCCCTCTCTCTTCTCCCCCCCTCTCTCTTCTCCCCCCCTCTCTCTCTTCTCCCGCCTCTCTCTTCTCCCCCCCTCTCTCTCTTCTCCCCCCCTCTCTCTCTTCTCCCCCCCTCTCTCTCTTCTCTCCCCCCTCTCTCTCTTCTCCCCCCCCTCTCTCTCTTCTCCCCCCGCTCGCTCTCTTCTCCCCCCCCGCTCTCTTCTCCCCCCCCCCGCTCGCTCTCTTTTCCTCGCTCTCTCCTGGCATGGTCAGTACAGAAATCTCTCTATCGTGGAGGGGTGAGAGGGAGTAATAAACATGGAGTCCCTACTGTGTCTGTGTATTTATTTCTAATAAAGTATTTTTCTCTGTGTGATGTCTTTTTTTTTTTTTTAAATCCTTTGTTGGAGATTCTTAATGGCCAGGTTAAACTTGGCCTGACATTAAGAATCTCGGGCTTTATACCAGCTGGTAAAACATAGCTGGTATTAACCCCTTATTACCCAGCGTGCCACCTGCCACCAGGGCCACTGGAAGAGTTGGATACAGCGCCTGAAGATGGCGCTTCTATGAAAGCGCCATTTTCTGGGGCAGCTGTGGACTGCAATTCGCAGTGGGGGGCCCAGAAAGTTTGGGCACCCTGCACTGTGGATTCCAATCCCCAGCTGCCTAGTTGTACCTGGCTGGACTCAAAAATTTGGTGAAGCCCACATCATTTTTTTTTTTTTAATTATTTCATGAAATTCATGAAAAAAAAGGGCTTCTCTATATTTTTGGTTCCCAGCCGGGTACAACTAGGCAGCTGGGGGTTGGGGGCAGCCCGTAGCTGCCTGCTGTACCTGGCTAGCATACAAAAATATGGCGAAGCCCACGTCATTTTCTTAAAAACGTTTTCAGGGAAAAACCTTTATAAGAAAAAAAAATGCTTCCCTGCATTTCTATTGCCAGTGAAAGTAACACCAAGCAGCGGGGGCTAGCAGCCAGTAGCTGCTTTGGTTACCCTTAGCAATAGAAAATGCAGCGGGAGCCCACAAAAAATGTGATTTTTTTGTTTTTTTATTTTTAATGAATTTTTTTAAAAAAAAAATCGGCATGGGCTTCGCCCATCGAGCACCAGAGCATTTTACTGCTCAATTCATCCCAAGTAATCAGATGACTCCAGTGTCGGCCGATTACTTGTTCTGTGTCCCCCTGCATCCATCGCAGCATGTACGGGCTGTGAGGTCAGCGGAGTGGAGACAGTGACATGCTCTGCTCTGACACATAGTGTGCTGCATGTCACTATCTTTCTCCACTCTGGCACTTGTTGTGCAGGTGACCGGATGCTACATTTAACTGTCTCCACTATGGGACTTGTTGTGCAGGTGAGAGTGTATACAGTTGGAACAATGCAGCAGAAGTCACAGAGTGGGGCAGTTAGTGACATGTATCATCCGGTCACCTGCACAACAAGTCCCAGAGTGGATACAGTGACATGCAGCACACTATGTGTCAGAGCAGAACATGTCACCAACTTGCTCTGCTCTGTCACCTGCGGTGCTGCATGTCACGTTTTTGCCGCGATTTGGTGCCTTTTTTGCTGCGTTTTTGCTCACTGCGTTTTTAATCAGTATACAATGCCATTAAAGATTGTTGATGAAAAAAAAAAAAAGGTCTGATGTCATTTCCTTATTCAAAATGTTCATTGTATGCAGGAGAGCAGACAGCAGCTGCAGAACTACAAGGCTCAGCATCCTCCATTCACTAGTGTATGCAGGAGAGCAGACAGCAGCTGCAGAACTACAAGGCTCAGCATCCTCCATCCAGGACTGTATGCAGTTTTTTACCCAAAAAGAAAAAAAAAATGACATGGGCTTCGCCATATTTTTGTATGCTAGCCGGGTACAGCAGGCAGGTACGGGCTGCCCCCAAACCCCAGCTGCCTATTTGTACCCGGCTGGGAACCAAAAATATAGAGAAGCCCTTTTTTTTTAATTATTTCATGAATTTCATGAAATAATTAAAAAAAAAAATGACGTAAGCTTCGCCTAATTTTAGTGTCCAGCCGGGTACAACTAGGCAGCTGGGGATTGGAATCCACAGTGAAGGGTGCCCAAGCTTTCTGGGCACCCCCACTGCGAATTGCAGTCCGCAGCCACCCCAGAAAATGGCGCTTTCATAGAAGCGCCATCTTCTGGCGCTGTATCCAACTCTTCCAGCTGCCCTGATGCCGGGTGGCTCACTGGGTAATAATGGGGTTAGAGCTAGCTGTATATTATCAGCTAGCCCTAAGCCCGAAATTCATGGTGTCATGCCAATATTAGACATGGCCACCATGAATTTCTAGTAATGATAAAAAAAAAAACACAACACACAGAAAAATATTTTTATTAGAAATAAAACACAACACAATTAGTGACTCCATCTTTATTGAAATAAACCCCCCTCCGCAGTAATCCTGGGTTAGGGTCCCGCGCTGTCCAATCCGGATCCAATATCATCTGATCGGTTTTGCTGGAAGGCAAAGCGATCAGATGATGTATCAGGTTAAACTACGTGAATCACATCACACATCAGCTGATTGTATAAAAGCCGATTATACAATCAGCTGAAGCATCAGTGCTAAAAAAAAAATAAATAAATAAATACTCACGTCTGTGCTGATTACCGGTAGCTCCTGCAGCGGAGTCTGATCCTGGCCCATCACTGCAGGAGCTGCCGGTAATCAGCTGATGAAGTCCCCTGACGGCAGGATCAGCTGATAGCCGGCCGGGCACGAAAAAGCCGGCGACACCACGAGAATCGATCAGCTGATGCGTCAGGTGACTGCATCAGGTGATCCACGGCCAGGTCCTGCAAGCTTCGTACGTGCCCCGGGGAGACTGCACACAGCCAGAGCGGCGGTACCGAGACAGGGGCTGGAAGCAGGCATGGCACCCGGACCCTGCAGACAGGTGAGTATGACATACACACACACATACACACTCACACACACACTGTATATACACACACACACACACACTGTATATACACATACACTGTATATACGCACACACACTGTATACACACACACACACACACTGTATATACGCGCACACATACACATACACTGTATATACGCGCACACACACTTTCTTCCCCTGGCTGTGTAGAGCTGCTGCTGTCTCTGTATGATTGATCTCAGTGCATCCACTGGGAAGAGGCAGGGAGGAGGGTTTGGGTGGGAGCAGAGTGGGTGTATTAGACACAATGGGTGTGTTAGATAAGCCAGACACTGCCCTAGAGCCACAAAGAATTCTGGGGCTTGTAGGAACTGAACACAGGAAGTCAGAGGAGAGATTAACCCCATCAGAGCTGGAGCCAGCAATGACCGTGTGCTGCTAGTGCACAATAAAAGGTAATTTTGCTGAAAAAACATAATAGATGTGTTGAGGGGCACATATTAGCAAGATTTATCAGAAAAAAAAAAAATCAGTTTTGGTAACTGGACAACTTCTTTAAGTGCCAGGAGCATAAACTCCCAGTGCACCCTGTCGAAGGCCTTTTCCGCGTCTATCGACAGGGCGCACATAGGAATCCCCCTCCTCCGGGCCCAATCCATCAGAGAGACCGTCTTTATAATATTATCTCTCGCCTCTCTACCCAAGACGAAGCTCACCTGGTCGTTGTTGATCAGTGCTGGAAGGATGGGTTTCAACCTATTAGCTGTTAGTTTTGCATAGAACTTAATATCTGTGCTTAGGAGAGAAATCGTCCGATAGTTACTGCAGAGAAGAGGGTCTTTCCCAGGTTTATGGATTACAGTAATATGAGCTCTGAGAGCCTGTTGTGGGAACCTACCCCCGGAGGACACAAAATTACACATAGTAAGGAATAATGGGCTCAGCAGCTCCGATAATTCCTTATAATAGCCCGCAGTAAAACCATCTGGGCCAGGACTCTTTCCCTTTTTGGCCTCCTTTATAACTGCGGCCACCTCCTCCAAGGTAAATTCCCTTTCCAAGTCAGACCATACTTCTGCCGGCAGTGACAGAAGTCTGTAGTCGGAGGTAGTCCTCAATTTTCTTTTTTAGCATGTCTGTCGGCAGACTGATTCTCCTATTTTTGATTATTTAGCTACCACTAAATGTACAGTAAGCAGTAGTGATGGATGGACCCGCAAATACTCGGGATCAGCTGGTCGAACCGGGTGTAAAATAAAAAAAACCCTGGTTCTGGCCTAAATTGGTCCCGGATCTCTGGTCGAACACCGGTCACCATGTAAGTCTATGGGGACCAGAATCCGGTGCATTAAAATGGTGGTAGAAGGGATGGGGGATTGAAGCAGGCAAGTTATACTTAGAGTCTCCTGTGCGGCTGTAGCGCTACTTCCGGGGCTGCTCATTAACCTCATACATATGCACTGCTTCCCCTGCCCACCGGCAGTCCTGGCGTCCGTAATTGGTAGCAGTTAGAAAGTGCCTCCAGTCTGTGTGACATATTTTGTGTGTGTGTATATATATATATATATATATATATATATAAAAATATAATATGCCCTTACTGATCACACTTGGGCTAGGCTGCAGGACATCACATATATAATGTAAGGCCCTGCATATAATATATACTGTCCTGGAGCCAGGCACAGGGGCAGTCAGTGTGTGATGCGGTACACTGGCGCCTGCAGTCAGTGTGTGATGTGTATACTAGCGCCTGCAGTCAGTGTGATGCTGTATACTGGTGTTTGCAGTCACTCTCACTGTGAGTTATTGCTGTAGCTTGAACTTTCTCAGAGATCGGCTGACAATAACCGCCCGATCTGACGTGTGCGGAAGCTGAAGCTGGAGCAATAACTCACCACATCTCAGAGCCTCCACAGACACACAGTATCTGTACCTGACCTCCTGCCTGGCCCAGCTGACCTTTTCTCTTCTCTCAGTCTCCAACAAGTAAGCAGCCGTCAGGCCAGCAGATACACCCACAGCATTAGGAGTGGTTGTGTCTGAAGTACTAGGTAGGCCGGGTCGGTACTTGTACGCTTGTAAAGTACAGTGCCAGCAACAGACTACCTGAAACTGCTGCTGGGGGACTGGCCATGGGCCCAATTACATTATGCAGCAGGCGGCTGGCCCCAGTAGGAGAGCAGCTCAGGGGGCACTTGCTTCCCGGGCCAGCCCACCTGTCACGAACCACCGGGGGGGTCACTCAGAAATCCCCCGCGCTGGCTACCAGTACGTCACAATCGGGGGGTAACAAGTGGGGGTCACCCCTCCTTTATACCTCCCGACCGACAGACAGAGCACGTGACGCGCTCTCTAGCGCCCCTCTTATAGTCAGGCCAATTATGGAATTGCCCGACAATAAGCAAGGAGGCCGCTATACTACTTATGCCGATTATTGAAGGGTCCCCGGTGAGAGTAGGGTATATATTCCCCCGACCTCCGCGGGCGGAATATATAAAATCTCCCCGAATCTCACTGGCCTCCCCACAATAATCCTTGGCACAACTCGCTGCCACCAACCGCTTCACGGTAACTATTAGCCGAACACACAGACGTGGGATTCAAGATCGAGATAACAGAACAGCCCAAGATTAATTATATAATTTAATCAGCCTAAAGCACACTAGAAACTACAATATATACAATAGGGAATCTACATAATATACATATGTCAGAGTACAGTTACAGATAAAGCATGGTTTACAAACAGGCATACACAGTTCCAGCAGTTACCTTGTGCGTCTGGCCACAGGGGGGCGCTGTGGACCAGGTTTCCAGGAACTCCCTCACAGGTCTTTCCCAACCAGGCCCCCGAGCAAAAGAACCCTGGAAAATGGCCGAAGTAGGGTTATCAACCTGGGCAAATCCAGGTCCCCTCCTACCTTAGTGACCTCAGAGGGAGCACTGCTCCACCCCTGGCTGGAGTTATGGACAATATCCACAACAGGGGATATGGCCATAACTTGGCCTGGGAGCGTCGTAGGCAGACGCCAACGCTCTCATTGTGACAGTTATGAATTTAGCTACAGAACGAGGGGACTCACGACTTGTCTACTAGTTCCCCATTGGCTGATATCACGTTTGGTGTATTTCCCAATGTCCTACTTCCATAAAAAAGGTGTGCCAGCATCGTCCGCATGCGCAAACACCATTTTTATGGTTGCCATATTTATCGGAAATATGGCTTGCGAGATATGAACCATATTTTACTGGAGTCGTCCTGTCTGGATACTTCCATAGCCTTGCTAATTAGATAGCAGCCCCTACCACAGGGTCACGGCAGGGAGTCATCCTGTGTCCATTGTTCCCACATCATCTAATCTCCATATCACAGGAGATGGCCATGGGATGTGTTGCTAGGATGTGACACCTTCCAAGATGTTGGACATTGAGAACAAGAAGGGAGGGGGCACTGCCAGGGAGTGATGAGAGCGATTATGACTGGCAATCATAATTCCTCTTCATATCCCAGGATTTGCCTCACACCTCCCCCCTTTTGAGGGCGCTAGGGGGCAGCACACTCCGGTGTTCCCCCGTGCGCCCGTCCGCGACCTCTCCTTGTCGGGACAGCCCGTCTGCGTTACCGTGGTCCCGGCCCCTTTTGTGGCGAATGGTGAAGTTGTATTGCTGGAGCGCAAGGCTCCATCGCAGCAATCGCCCATTCGTCCCAGAGACGGTGTGCAACCAGCTGAGGGGATTGTGGTCCGTCTCCACGATGAAGTGGCGCCCGTATAGATAGGGTTGCAGACGCTGCAGGGCCCACACTATGGCCAGGCACTCCTTTTCCATCGTGGAATAGGCCACTTCCCTTGGTAACAGCTTCCTGCTCAGGTACAAGACTGGGTGCTCTTGGCTCGCAGAGTCCACCTGGCTGAGCACCGCACCGAGGCCGAAGTCACTGGCGTCGGTCTGTACTACAAACGGCCGCGTGAAGTCGGCTGCCTGTAGCACAGGCGGGCTGGACAGGGCGTCCTTTAGGGCCCGGAAGGCTGTCTCGCAGTCCATTGTCCAATCGACTGCAGAGGGCAGCTTCTTCTTGGTGAGGTCCGTCAAGGGCTTTGCCAGGCTACTATAGCATGGAACAAACCTCCTATAGTACCCAGCGGTCCCCAAGAAGGACATCACCTGCTTCTTGGTCCTGGGGGTGGGCCAGGACGCAATGGCCTCCACTTTCTCAGGCTCGGGCTTCAGTGTTCTCCCGCCTACCCGGTGACCGAGGTACTGGACCTCGCTCATGGCCAGCTGACACTTTCCCGGCTTGATGGTCAAACCTGCCTGGTGGATCCGCCTGAGCACCTGTGCTAGATGCTCTAGGTGATCTTCCCAGGTGGGACTGAAGACGGCAATGTCATCCAGGTACGCGGCCGCGTACCCTTCAAGTCCCTTGAGCAGGGTGTTGACCATCCGCTGGAAAGTGGCAGGGGCATTCCTCATCCCGAATGGCATCACCGTGGACTCGTACAGTCCAAATGGGGTAATAAAGGCAGAGCGTTCCCTGGCCTTGCAAGTCAGGGGGATCTGCCAATATCCCCGGCTCAGATCCATGATGGTCAGGTACTGAGCCCCGGCCAACTGATCGAGCAGGTCATCGATGCGTGGCATTGGGTACGCATCGGCGACCGTGACAGCATTGAGCCCCCTGTAGTCCACGCAGAACCGAGTGGTTCGGTCCTTCTTAGGGACGAGGACTACAGGCGAGGCCCAAGCGCTGTTGGATGCCTGGATCACCCCCAGCTTCAGCATCTCGTCAATCTCCTGGCGCATGTGTTGCTGCACCTCCAGGGAGACCCGATATGCTGAACGCCGGATCGGGGGATGATCCCCAGTGTCCACGTGATGGACAGCCAAGTTAGTCCTTCCGGGCTGGTTGGTAAACAACCCCCGGAAGGGGTGTAGGGTGGCCCACAGCTGGGACCGTTGGTCTTCCAAGAGCTGGTGGTCAACCTCCACATCCTCAATGGATCCGCCTGCCCTAACCTGGGCTAGCATATCCAAGAGGGTTTCCGCTTCTCCCTCCTCAGGCAGGTTGCACACGGGGAGCGCACACGCCTCCCGCTCATGATGTGCCTTCATCATGTTCACATGGAAGGGCTTCCGCCTTCCACGGGCAGGGTCCAGGGTGACCAGGTACGTCACAGGGTTGAGCTGCTGGTACACGAGGTATGGGCCTTCCCAGGCTGCCTGAAGCTTGTCCTGTGGTACGGGGACCAGTACCCACACCTTTTGACCCACTTGGTAGGTCCTCTCACAAGCGTTCTGGTCGTACCAACGCTTCTGATCGGCCTGGGCTTGAGCCATATTGTCGTGTACCAGTTGCGTCAAGGCCTGCATTTTGTCCCGAAAGCGCATGACATACTCGATAACCGACACTCCAGGGATGGCCAAATCCCCTTCCCAAGCCTCTTTCACCAGAGCCAGGGGGCCCCGCACACGTCGCCCGTACAGGAGCTCAAACGGTGAGAATCCCGTTGAGGCCTGTGGAACCTCCCGGTAAGCAAATAACAGGTGTGGGAGATACCGCTCCCAGTCACGCCCATGGGAGTCGACCAACATCTTAAGCATCTGCTTTAAGGTGCCATTAAACCGCTCGCACAGGCCATTAGTCTGTGGATGGTACGGGCTGGCCACCAGATGTCGCACCTGGACTTGCTTACAGAGGGCCTCCATCAGCTGGGACATGAATTGGGTCCCCCGGTCAGTGAGCATTTCCTGGGGAAAACCCACTCGGGAGAAAATCTCCAGCAAGGCGGTGGCCACCTTGTCAGCCCGAATGGACGACAAGGCCACTGCTTCTGGGTACCGGGTGGCATAGTCCACTACCGTTAGTATGAAGCGTTTCCCGGAGCTGCTGGGGATGGCCAGCGGGCCGACCAGATCCACAGCCACCCTCCTGAAAGGCTCATCGATGATGGGCAGAGATACCAGTGGGGCTTTGGGGAGTGGCCCCGCCTTCCCCACTCTCTGACAGGTTTCACACGAACGGCAGTAGGCAGCCACATCGGCCCCCATTTTTGGCCAGTAGAAATGCTGGTTTAACCTGGCCTTGGTCTTAGCGATCCCTAGGTGTCCGGCCATCGGAATCTCATGTGCGATCCGCAACAACTCCGTCCGGAACGGATAGGGTACCACCAACTGTCGGTCCCTGGGCCACGCCTCCGGTGAACCCTGCTGGACCGTGACCCGGTACAGCCGTCCTTGGTCCCAGACCACTCGCTCCGGGTCCGAGTCCGAGGGAGGCTGTGCCGCCTGCTCCTTAAGAGCTTTCAGGCTGTCGTCAGCTTCTAACGCTGCCTGAAACCCCTGACTAGATGTGGCCAGAATCGACGAGACTGTCACATCTTCAGTCAGTACCCCGGGACCTGTGTCCTGGCCTCCACCTGACTCGGCTGCCACTTGGTCAGAAGGGGAAGAGCTATCGGACCTCCGGGAGGCCCCTTGGCTTCCAGCACTCCCACTGCGGGTGACAGCGGCCACAGCCGCTGCGACCGTGGGTCGTGCCTGCTCCTCCTCCGTTCCTGACCAAGTCGCCGGTTCAGGCAGACCTACCTGGCTTCCTGACACCCCGGTTGTGGGGGAACCCTGCACCGAGATCTTACCTGGGAGCACTTCCGCTCCGGGACCGGCCCCAATCTCACCTGCCTGTTCCCCCCCTGCAGCAACAGAACCCCGCTGTGAAATCTCTGGGGACCCCACATTTGCTGTGGTAGCCCCCACCCCACACACTGGTTCTCCCCCTGCAGCACCCTGCTCTCTGCTTATCCCTGCAGAGGGCAGCAGATCCCAGCTCACTGGCTGATCACTTGTAGAGGCATGGTCACACCTTTCTCTGACCCCCTCCCCTGTCACAGCTGCAGCTGTGTGTGTGTCTATGGTGTCTATGCAAGCAGAAGTATCAGAGTTCACTCCCTCCTCCCTTACATCATTCATAGATAACACATTAACATTGTCCGGAGGCCTGTCAGTACTGGCTGAAGGTTCAGCCCTTGGGGGGGGCCCAAACTGGGAGGTTATCTGCCCCAAATCTGTCCCAAGTAGCACGTTTGCGGGGATCCGATCAGTTACCCCCACCTCTCTCACCCCTCGCCCTGCGCCCCAGTCCACATAAATGTCAGCAACAGGCAGCGCCGGGTCAATGCCTCCAATCCCGGAGACAGCGAGGGTTTTTCCAGGGATCAAGTCTTGGGGGGACACCATCTCAGGCCGCACCAGAGTCACCTCCGAGGCGCTGTCTCGCAGTCCTATGGTCACAGACCGGCCGACGGTGACAGGTTGGAAGCTGTCCAGGGACCTACCACCACCCCCACCCACACAATACACCTTGGGCGGCCCTTGGGACGGGGACGGAGCCGGGGCCTTGGGACGCTGAGGGCACATGGCCTTGAAGTGTCCAGGTAGGTTGCACTGGTGGCACCGTCTTGGTTCTGCCACGGGCCTGGAGAGGGGAGTTGAGGGGGTCACCCCCTGCAGTCTAGGGGCAGGTGGGGCAGTCGCAGAATTCATCTTACCCCCTCTCCAGGTGCTGCTGGTGGCTGCTCTCCTGGCCTCAGGAGCCCGATTGTTGGTGTAGTCATCGGCCAGGGCAGCTGTAGCCGTGGACCCCTTTGGCTTCTGGTCTCGGATGAACTGGCGGAGATCCTCAGGGCAGTTCCACAAGAGTTGCTCTGTGATGACCAAGTCTAGGATCTCTGGTCCGGTGGTAAGCTGCAGGCCTTGGGTCCAGTGGTCGGCAGCTCGGGCAAGTGCCCGCCGGTGGTCAGCCCAGGAGTCCTTTGGTCCCTTCTGCAGGGTCCGGAACTTCTTGCGGTAGGACTCCGGAGTGAGGTTGTACTGTTGGATCAGGGCCCGCTTGATGGTGTCGTAGCCCTGATCTGCCTCAGTAGGCAAGTCCCCAAGGATTTCCAGGGCCTTACCCCTTAAACGGGGGGTCAGGTATTTGGCCCACTGGTCCTTGTCCAGATGGTGCTGCAGGCAAGTCCGTTCAAAAGCAGTCAAGAAAGAGTCCAAGTCTCCATCCTTCTCCAGCACTGGGAAGTCCTCAACACGGACCTTTGGAAGTTTGGTGTTTTGAAGGTCACATGTGGCTGATGAGGGCCGGAGCTGAGCTAGCTGCAGCTGGTAGTCACGGTCTGCCTGTCGCTCTCGCTCTCGCTCTTCACGCGCTGCCTGCCGCTCCGCAGCCTCACGCGCTGCTTGCCGCTCCGCAGCCTCAGCATCACGCGCTGCCTGTCGCTCACGCTCGGCCATGAGTATCTCGTAGGTATCCCGGTCTCCAGCCATAAGCCTGGCCAAGGCAGCTTGAAGGAGGGCCTCTGCACCTCTCAGGCCGGAGGGATTGGCAAGTGATGATCTGCGGCACGCTGCAGAGCCAGGTGATTCACTGTCCATTTCAGAGCGGAGGACTGGCATCTGGCTCGTTGAGGACCCTTGGGCGAGCTCCTCCTCATTTTGTCCAGCAGTGCCAGGTTGTGCGATGTCCTCTGCAGAGCTGTTCTCTGGCGTCGGGCTCCTGGAGGACTCGTGGACAACCTCCTCATCGTCTCTGGCCTGAGCCATTCCTTTGGCTTTGCTCCTGGTGCTCTCAGCCATTCTTGCAGACTTTTGGTCACTGACACAGAACTGACACCTGATGCACCCACACACCTTACAGTATCTGCACTCTGACACTCTAGTGTTGAGCTGGTCTGAAGACCCCAGCAGGCACAGCTGCTGCAGGCAGTCTTTAGTGTCTGGGAGTATGGGTCTCACACTCACACACACTATTATCTCGATCCCACCGCTATGCCACCAATATGTCACGAACCACCGGGGGGGGTCACTCAGAAATCCCCCGCGCTGGCTACCAGTACGTCACAATCGGGGGGTAACAAGTGGGGGTCACCCCTCCTTTATACCTCCCGACCGACAGACAGAGCACGTGACGCGCTCTCTAGCGCCCCTCTTATAGTCAGGCCAATTATGGAATTGCCCGACAATAAGCAAGGAGGCCGCTATACTACTTATGCCGATTATTGAAGGGTCCCCGGTGAGAGTAGGGTATATATTCCCCCGACCTCCGCGGGCGGAATATATAAAATCTCCCCGAATCTCACTGGCCTCCCCACAATAATCCTTGGCACAACTCGCTGCCACCAACCGCTTCACGGTAACTATTAGCCGAACACACAGACGTGGGATTCAAGATCGAGATAACAGAACAGCCCAAGATTAATTATATAATTTAATCAGCCTAAAGCACACTAGAAACTACAATATATACAATAGGGAATCTACAGAATATACATATGTCAGAGTACAGTTACAGATAAAGCATGGTTTACAAACAGGCATACACAGTTCCAGCAGTTACTTTGTGCGTCTGGCCACAGGGGGGCGCTGTGGACCAGGTTTCCAGGAACTCCCTCACAGGTCTTTCCCAACCAGGCCCCCGAGCAAAAGAACCCTGGAAAATGGCCGAAGTAGGGTTATCAACCTGGGCAAATCCAGGTCCCCTCCTACCTTAGTGACCTCAGAGGGAGCACTGCTCCACCCCTGGCTGGAGTTATGGACAATATCCACAACAGGGGATATGGCCATAACTTGGCCTGGGAGCGTCGTAGGCAGACGCCAACGCTCTCATTGTGACAGTTATGAATTTAGCTACAGAACGAGGGGACTCACGACTTGTCTACTAGTTCCCCATTGGCTGATATCACGTTTGGTGTATTTCCCAATGTCCTACTTCCATAAAAAAGGTGTGCCAGCATCGTCCGCATGCGCAAACACCATTTTTATGGTTGCCATATTTATCGGAAATATGGCTTGCGAGATATGAACCATATTTTACTGGAGTCGTCCTGTCTGGATACTTCCATAGCCTTGCTAATTAGATAGCAGCCCCTACCACAGGGTCACGGCAGGGAGTCATCCTGTGTCCATTGTTCCCACATCATCTAATCTCCATATCACAGGAGATGGCCATGGGATGTGTTGCTAGGATGTGACACCTTCCAAGATGTTGGACATTGAGAACAAGAAGGGAGGGGGCACTGCCAGGGAGTGATGAGAGCGATTATGACTGGCAATCATAATTCCTCTTCATATCCCAGGATTTGCCTCACACAATGGTGATATATATGAACACAATGTTCTAAAACCTTTTGACCAAATCCAGTCCTGATTTAGTGTTGCTAGGTGCCACTTTTTTAGATATCTCCAGCTTAGAACAACTCTTAGGGCCACCTTAATATGCTCTTTCCCCCTGATAGGGATTCTGCGCTCTCAGTGCCCTAAAGGACTGATCTCATCTATGTACACCTACTTACTATCTATAGAGAATGAATCTCAGCCACTGGCAGTCAGGGGGAAATGGGAGCGGCTAGTCCCGAACATACAAGAGGAGGACTGGGAGGAAATTCTGGAGTCTCCAACTAAGGTCCCACCCTCAATAATAAAATGATTCAATTATATATTGTACATCAGGCATACTTAACCCCATTGAAACTGTTTAGAATGTGTCATCGGGTAGCACCGGATTCTACGTGGTGCCAAGGAGAGGACGCTGACTTCATCCATAAGAACTGGGGGTGCCCGAAGATTGTTTCATTCTGGAGAGTGGTCATCTCAGTCCTGTTCTCCCTAGCCCTTTTTCCCATACCCCTAGACCCACTACTCTGTTCGAAGTCATGGATGAAGGGACATGGTCACATCACCACAAGATTTTCTATGTGGTTCTCTGTGCACTACGGTGGATGGGCAGTCCGCCCCCCTACGGTGCGAGTGTGGATAGAGTTGGTGAACGCAATGCTTTCCTACGAGCGGACTGTTGCCACAGGGTAATGCATCTCCTGGAGGTGTGATACTCATCCTGGATTCTAAGGACTCCTGTGTTGGTAAAAGCCACTAACAACACACCAGCACCATCAGGTACACAACAACACACCAGCACCAGGCTGGGAGACTGCCTAGCAACAGATGATAGGGATGGGCACTCATTGGTTAAATGGGGGCATCCAATCTGTGGGGGGGAGACCCAGCAGGGGGAGGGAACAGTGGTGTGGTAGATGGGAGCTGGCATTAATTGAGTTAGTTAAGTCTGTGACAGGAAAGAGTCGAGTCTGAAGTGAGGTGTGAGAGGAACAAGAGGTTGAAGGGAGTTCTGTGGGACCCGCAGTCTGGACGATGTGAGGACTGGGTTCCGGCCTGGCCACCGGTGTCGGGTGGACCAAAAGAGCAGTCAGAGAGAAGCAGAGGACAAAAGAGCAGTGGGGGGCAGGAGAGGCCAGTTGGTCTGGTGGCGCGGCAGCCACAGAGCTGGCAGGGCCCGAAGCTGCTTGAGTACCTGTGTGAAGCCTGGGGCTGGTAACTGGAGCTCAGCCCAGGTTCTGTCTGTTAACCGCTGGTGAAGCTAAAGGTGCAGGAAGGGTTCATCTCACACGGTACCGGCACGGCAGTGTGTGAAGAAGGGATTCCGTGGAGTCCACCTTGGTAGAAGACAGTACTGGGCGGCTGTACCTTTTGCCGTGAGTAAAGTGTCATCAACCGCAGCACTTGTGTGGACTGAATCATTGCCGGCACACTGCACCGAAACACCAGCTCCAAACTCTACTAACACCATCATCACCTGCTGGGGAAAAGCCCTACTTGCGAAGGGCCTAAATCAGAGCTGCACATTCCATCAGCCCCAGCAGAACTCTGCAGCTGCGGCCCCCAAATCTGGCCGCATACCGCAAGTGGCGTAGTCACTATAATCCCCTTTTTATTTTCATTCCCCTCTTATTTTCTGACAGACCCCCAGGGTCCGGGACCGGGCACCGGCCACAACCACAACACGACTATCCCCCTGGGTGTCGCACATGCCCGGGACCGAGTACCCCAAGCTCTGGGGGCGGGTCACAATGCTTCCCTACGAGCGGAATGTGTACCTGAATAGAGGATGCCCCAACAAGTTCACTAAGGTATAAGAAATGTGGAACTCCTCCCCCTTGACATTGACTAATTAGGTGTGGTGATCTTTGTGTCCCCTAACTGAGCTAAGCATGGGGATGCTCGCGGATTGAGGTTGACTTAGAAAACTAGGGCTGGCACCCGTTGGCAGAAATGTTTAATCACTGTTTGTTTTTGTTCTTTTTGTAAGTTCTGTATACCACAGGTACAGCAGCTAAACGGTTATAGTCTCATTGTGTATTGTCCTGGAAGCTCCGAGATACACATTGAATGGGCTCATCAGATTGGTTTAATGGAAGCTTTTGTACACGCATACCATATGTCTTTGTGCTGGATCTGTAAATTTCTTTGTTGTTTAATAAACGTGTAAAAAAAATAATATCACTCTTAGCTGCATTTACTGTAGGGCAAGCTTCTGGAGTAGGGTTAGTGTATTAGAGGCCTGTATGCAGGGCCGCCATCAAGGCATAACAACCATGACTGGTGTAGCGGGGGGCCTGGCCGGGCCTGGGTTACTTCCTTAGATTTGTTAAGCCCCAGGCCGGGCCCCAGTCACTGCGGCAACAGAGGGGCCCAGCGGTGTCGCTTCGGCCAGTACAACACATGGCTAAGTTTGCAGGCGAAGCGCTTTAGAGGCATCGCATGCAAATTAGCCATGTGCTATAGGCAGGGTCAGTAGAGCAGTGCAGGGCGCTGGTGAGTCATCCCGCGGCCCAGCGTGCAGCAGTGTGATGAGGTCGCACATCAAGCTGACATGCATCGCTGCTCAGAGAGGACACTGTGTGACGTGGAAGCCGGAGAGGGTGAGTAAAATGGTTTTATTTTTCCTTTTTGCAGCACACAAATATGCCAGGAGGTGCCCAGAAAGGGGACATACTGTATATACCAGGAGAAGAACCACATAATCCTCACCCTGATTCTCCTTCCTCCCATCATGGCGAGTCTAAGGTGATTTGGACTCCGCTGAACTCTTTATCTTTCCATTTATGGCTTGTTCTGGCTACTCAACATACACGATTCAAGAGGCACATGAGGAGATGGTGTGCGGTGATACCCAAATATTTGAGCAACCACAGTCAGAAGAAGACGATGGTGGGACACAGAGGAGGATGATGATGAGACAGTTGCCAGCATGTCACATGAAATCTAGAAGTCATGAGGAGGAACAGAGTGCGGAAGTGGAAGACGAGGTGGTGTAGAATGAAGTCACTGACCCAACATGTCGAGGTGGCATGCAGAGAGAGGACAGCAACTGAGAGGGGAGGGATCCACAGCACCACAACAGTCAGCAAGAAGCTGAAAAAGAAGGCAGACAACTGTTCCCGAGTGGACGTGCTGCTGATGTCGCACAGGTCAAGATAGTTGGGTATGTGAAATTGTGCCCACTGCATGAGCACAACAGAAACGAATACCACATATGTCACACACTGGCCCATGGGCCAAATCTGTCTCGCAGGCCGATTTTATTTGGCCAACGATGCTTTCTGTATGGAGGGCTTTGTGGAGCCCATTATTCTGTATGGAGAGCTATGTACAGCCCATTTTTCTGTATGGAGGACTATGTGGAGCCCATTATTCTGTATAGATGACTATGTGGAGCACATTATTCTGTATGGAGAGCTATGTGGGGCACATTATTTTGTATGAAGGGCTATGTGGGGCCCATTATTCTGTATGGATGACTATGTGGGGCCCATTATTCTGTATGGAGGGCTATGTGGGGCCCATTATTCTGTATGGTGGACTATTTAGGGCACATTATTCTGTGTGGAGGACTGTGTAGGGCATATTATTCTATATAGAGGACTATGTGCGGCACATTATTCTGTATGGAGGACTATATAGGGCACATTATTTTGTATGGAGCGCTATGTGGGGCCCATTATTCTGTATGTAGGGCTATGTGGGGCACATTATTCTGTATGGAGGACTATGTGGGGTATATTATTCTATATGGAGGACTATATAGGGCACATTATTCTGTATGGAGGACTATGTAGGGCACATTATTCTGTGTGGAGGACTATGTGGGGCCCATTATTCTGTATTGAGGACTATGTAGGGTACATTATTCTGTGTGGAGGACTATGTAGGGCACATAATTCTGTATGGAGGACTATGTGGGGGGGGGGGTCCATTATTCTGTATGGAGGGCTATGTTGGGTCTACAATTAGGTTGGCCTGTGACTTCATCCAATTTGTTAATTTTGGCCCTCTGTGTATATGAGTTTGACATCCCTACCCAATACTATGTCATCTACTGTAGTCATATGTGACAGGGAAATATGGTGAGTGATTGGCCCAGCTACTAAGGTTATGTCCAGGCATTTTTTGGCAGAATTGTTAATGAGTTTGATGCAAATTAAAACCGGATTTTACAGTTCCAGCAAAAGCGATGAGATTTCATAAAGCCAATGCACTCGACTGTTTATTTTGTCTGACTGAAATGGGCAACTGCTGCGTTTTTGCAAGAACACTAAAGCTGTGCACAAAGTGCATTTTTATCGCGTTTTTGGATGTGTGTTTTAGTGCAGTTTTGGCACAAAGCATTAAGCAAATCCTTATGTCAGCAATGTCAATGAAAAACATGAAGTGTTGATTTTTTTTTTCCTTGCAGATTCGGTGCAGAAAAGAATTTGCAGCATGTCAATTCTTTCAGCACTTTTACCTGTGGTTTTCACCATTTGAAAGCAATAAAAAAACGCAGAAAAAAAGTGTCAAAAACGCACGTTTTTGCACTACATGTTTCTGCTGAGAGATGCAGAAATGGTGTAGAACTTTCTGCAACCAAATACCCAATGTGTGCACATAGCCTTAGTGTGAATATAGCCAAAGGGGTGGAGCAGGCAGTTTTTCACTTTAGTTAAACTTGGCTTAGAAATGTTATTATACAGGAAATAATGTTTCCTAAGTTTTGTCCATTAAAATCCATTTTATTGTTGGTTTTGTATTCTTGATAGTCCATTATAGGGGTGTAATACTCTGACAACATTGTTTTCATCAGCGTTAAGAGTCAGAGAAGTGTCCAGGCGTCTTTCCCATGCTGTTCCCTTTCCATTTCAGTGGTGTTTGCATCTATTTCAGTGATTTCCAAGCCCCCCCCTCAATCCTCCTAGGGGTCTGATGTAGAAATGCTCAAGTTTCCATTGACTTCCATTATGCTTGTTACTAGAAACGAGCACCCGAGAGTTAGAAATTGCTCCTTTCGAGTAACGTGCACCCGAGCATTTTAGTGCTCACCCATCACTATTTATTACTGAATGTCCAAAGAGAAAAATGTATGCTACATTTCTCTCGTAAAACCAAAAAGATATGTGACGTGTATTATGTTATTTTATTGGTGTTTGTGCCACGACTTGGATACAAAGAAACAAATAATGATAACAATGTTGAGCTTTATTACATTATACAGAAAAAACTCCTTTAATTTGGCATCAATAAGACATGATAGGTGCTGGTCATGAGATATTTTGGACTCGGATGGTTATAGAGAAGTAGAGAAATATCACGTCTACTATTAGGTCACCTACAGAAAGAACCCACTTAAAAAAAATCGTGAATAGCTGTTGGCCAACCACTCGTTCAGCCAACAGCTACTCCTCAAGCCCCCTATATATATACATTCACTTTGGCCAAGCTTGCATGTGTTTTAATGGAAGGAGGGGATGAAACTACTTCCAGACACCTCTTTCCTCTGAGGACAGGACAAATTAAGCAGATTCAGGAGACCCCCCCCAAAATCTACTGGTCGTCAATCTTTTTGGATACCTTTTGATTTTCCTCAACATAAGAAGTTCCCAAATGATTATCAGAGCTCAGCTTTCTATTTCTAGCTGTTCTACCCTGGAAATAGGGTCCACATTATCAGACTTTCTGGACTATTGGATGCCAGATCACTTTTTTTTTACTATACACTATATAAAATTATATATTTAACATCTATGTTTCAGCAGAACTTTACCCAGTATCATTTCACATTATATTATACAGCGCTGCCCTCTCGTAGTTAAACGTACCAAGGCCAGCAACCTATTTTCAAGAACATCTCCCACATTTGAGTTCTAAAAGTGACAGACATAGATAAAGGGCTCCTCCAAGACAGGACTTACCGAGATTAAAGCACTTTGCTTTCTTTGTACAATCTTTAGATCCTGTCAGAGGACCACAGTTTAATACAACGTCTCTTATTCACATTCCAAATGTAATATCTACAAGTCTCATTCACATTTTCCACATTCAACCATATCTAAATCTCATATTGTATTGCTATAGCTTTAGAGATAATGCACATTCATTGTTAATTGTGGCTTCAAGCTAAAAGAAACAAAAAAAAAAAAGCCAAATGGCAAAAAGTGTTGGCAGGTGACTTTCCAGATCACATTTCTGAAGAAGTCCAAAGTGCATGGTCATGGAACTCACATTCTAAGAATGGAGAACATCCAACCAAAGCCAACAACATGTCCTAACGCTGTTTCCAGTGGGTTCTCACATTTCAAACAGTTACTTTTATGAGGAACCTTGCTATGTTCTTTTGGAAAAACAGAACAATAAGATGAGACATTCATGAATATCAAATAAAAAAAAAATCTCAACAAGCAGTCACTGAGGCAGCCATAGTCCATGACACCCATATGTTGGGTGTTGACGACCATCAAGGCAAGGTGCAGATCCTTTCACTTCCCAGCTGTTTCTCACAATCCTCCACAGCAATCAATAGGTCTTGTTGGACAAGTCTCAACCATAACATGGCAGAAGACAGCAGCAAAGGTCTGCTTGAGGTAGTCTGTTTTTATCTCCTTGTCTTCAAGTGTGTAGATGATTTGAAGACTTTACTGGAAAAAAAAAGAAAAAGAAAGTAAGTTAAAGTAGGTTTACAAAATGATAAAGTTCTAGTTACGTGATAATCCCAATCCAATGGTGTTTAAGGATATTTTAGGAGTATTTTACTGGGAAAATGCTGTTTTAAAGGGAGCCTGTTATCACATATACAAGTGCAACTCAAAATATTAGAATATCCTCAAAAAATTAATTTATTTCAGTAATTCAATACAAAAAGGAAACACATATATAGAGTCATTACACTCAGAGTGATTTTACCTGTTTATTTCTGTTAATATTGAGGATTATGGCTTATAGCCAATGAAAAACCAAAAGTCATTATCTCAGAAAATTAGACTAAATACCACAAAACACCTGCAAAGGCTTCCTAAGCGGTTAAGTCTGGTTCAGTAGGCTATACAATCATGGGGAAGACTGCTGACTTAACAGACGTCCAGAAGGCAGTCACTGAGACACTCTACAAGGAGGGTAAGCCACATAAGCTCATTGCTAAAAAAGCTGGATGTTCACAGATTGCTGTATCCAACCATATTAATGGTAGGTTGAGTGGAAGAAAAAGTGTGGTAGAAAAAGGTGCACAAGCAACCGGGATTTATTGAGATGCACTTGTACATCTCTTATAGAGAACCTGACAGCTGATATATGCTGCCCAATCCACGGGTAGCATGTATCAGCCAATAGCTGCATGATTTCAGCCACATATATATAATTCTGAAATGCTGTGATGTTTGAGAGAAAAACATAGCTTAAATCCACTGAGAACTAAACCATACAAAAGACTAGTCATAAAGAAGGGTCCATGGTGACTTGTCCCCTCCCACTCCACTGGAGTGACAGGTCTCTCCCTACACGCATGTATAAAAAGAGACCTGTCAGTCACTTACAGCAGGAGGGTAAAAGTCACTGAGGACCCACCTATGTGACAAGTATCCAGTTCAGCTCAGTCCTCGGCAGCTGTTAAGTAATATATTTCTCTGAAATGCTGCAGCATATCAGAGTTAAACAGAGTAAAATTATGCAGTCAGTGTCTGATACATGCTGCCTGTGGATTTAGCAGCATATATCAGCTGTCAGGTGCCCTTTAAACCAACAACATAGCATTATAGAGGATGGCAATAGGTTTCTAAAGAAGATAATCTAAGTACCATCAAGGAAAGAATGCAGTTATAAAGTGGTGAGCACTACTTGTGAAACGTTTGGTGGGTGGTCCTGATTTCATCCAGACCCACATTCCTACAGGCTCAGATATGTCACCCGATGCATGTAGAGCAATGTACTGTCCGCAGCTCCACTCACTGTGCATGTGCTGGAGTGGTTTATATTATTACCTTTTATAATTGAACACATCAACAATACAGCGCTATGATTGACTATGTCTTGATGACAGGGCGTGTCGGAGTGGATGCTCTTGATTCATTAAGAGGTTTACCCCTCTTAATGAATCAGGCAAGGTACATGGTGGCATGCTCCACTATGTGCTCCGCCACAAATCTTACTCTACTTTATGCTGGAGTAAAATTTGTGATGTAGCAAACACCGCTGCTTGCCATGAAGTTTACTAGCGAGAGTTGACACACTCCATCACACATAAATATGATATATTTTACCTGTATCAAAATGGAGGCTACCAGAATGTACCGCATCTTTCTGGACCTAAAGACACTTCTGAAGAAACGCGCACAACTGGACAGCGACATAATTTTTTTTATCCAAATGCAAAAAGGAGAATCTGATCCCCAAAGGACTCTGGATTACAAACCCAATTCTACATACCTACAATACCCATTATGCACAAAACCTTTGTCACAGGACTTCTGAGAGACTAAGGAACCACCTTTTGCATGTCTTCTACAGCATCAAGAGTAAAATACAGAGGGAATTTGAAACACAAAGGAAGACACTTCCAGAAAGCACAGAGCAAAAAGTACAACAATACTATTACAGACTACGAACCCTTCTGATCCACAACAAGGAAAAGAAGCTACATAGACTGCGCCTCAATTCTGGACTTAATACAAACAGGTGGAGAACAAAGCCAAAACCTGCCAACTTGGACAACCACTCCATTCAAGACACAAAAGCATCTGTGTTATCAATCTCTCGGATTATAAACCCAACAAAGTGGAACTTGCTGTGCTTTCTAGGGGACTCTCATTTTGTCCTACTAAAGCTCTAGACAAAACTGAACTCTGCAGCAACATGGAAGATTACTTCAGGAGACTACGTCTCAGGGAATATTTTAACGATGCAGATGTTTCAGAATCCACCCAGACTGAAGGAAGACGGATCTTGACAACCAGGAAAAGGTCAGATTGGACACCTCCACCAGGACTCAACCCTCATTTGGATAACTATATAGACACTTTCAGACATTTGGTAAAATCCACTATCCTAGACACACACAGGAGGCAACCATCCAACATCAGTGCCCAGGAGAGAAGGGCCATAAAATCTTTGAAAACCAACAAAGAAATCATCATTAAATCTGCAGACAAGGGGGTTGCAATAGTCATGATGAACAAATCAGACTACATGAATGAAGCACACAGACAACTGAAGGACACACGCTACTATAAAAAAATGTATATAAACAAAGCAAGATCGGGTACTGCAGAGCAGATCTGCCGGGCAGTGGAGCCGTACTCACAGGTTTTATGGTTCAGCTGTTCCAGGAATGCACGTGCGCCTGTGTGGATAGTGCCTTGCAGAGTAGTGCTCAGCGAGCAGCATGAAAAGAATTCAGAGATCCAGCATATAGAAGAACGAGGCGGCAGCTCACTGTGTCAGTTACACGAAACTTTTTATTCTGCGGTCAGGACTTGACAAAGCGCTATACAGCGCGAAACAGGCTGTCGTCCGCTCCTCGCCCCTGCACTCCTCTCTCCCCCCTCACTGCTCCTGTATATGTCTGCAACCGCAGAATAAAAAGTTTCGTGTAACTGACAGAGTGAGCTGCCGCCTCCTTCTATATGCTGCTACTATAAAAAGTCTGACCCTACACAGGACTATTACAAGGAACTTAACAAGTTGGTCTCTTGTCTGCCTGACATATCCTCAACAGCTGATGAACTGATACCGGTAAGTCCAAGAATAGGCACATTCTACATGCTTCCCAAAATTCACAAATCTGGAAACCCAGGAAGACCCATCATTTCATGTGTGGGCACCCTCACTGAACAAGTCTCTGGATGGGTAGAGGGTATCCTTAAACCCTTGGTAAGGGATACAACCAGCTACATCCAGGACACTACTGACCTATTGAAAAAACTATCAGCAATAGGTCCTCTACCAGAGGGAACCATCCTTGCCACCATGGATGTGGAATCCTTGTACTCGAATATTCCACACCAGGATGGATTGAATGCCTGCAAAGTCTTCATGGAAAATACAGGAATTGATGCTGATTCTGTGGTAAAGCTTACAAAATTCATCCTCACCCATAATTACTTTGCATTTGACAATAACATATATCTACAGGAGACTGGGACTGAAATGGGAAGCAAAATGGCACCACAATATGCAAATATTTTCATGGCCAAGCTTGAGAGTGACTTTTTATCCTTTTGTCCTATCAGGCCTCTGGCCTACTACCATTACATTGACGATATTTTAATCATCTGGACAGAGTCTGAGGAACAGCTGAAGACCTTCCATGAACACTTTAATCAGTTTCATCCCACCATTAACCTAACACTCAACTACTCCTGCACTGAAATCAACTTCTTGGACACCATCATTAAACTGTGGAACAATGAAATAGACACATCCCTGTGCAAGAAGCCAATTGACCGTCCAACATACCTGAAATGGGACAGTTTTCATCCAAAACACATAAAAACTCTATTGTATACAGCCAGGCTATCAGGTACAATCGGATATGTTCTAACAGTACAGATAGAGACAATCAACTTGAGGGCCTCAGAAAGACCTTTTTGAATCAAGGCTACCACCCAAGAACAATTGAAAACCAGATTACAAGAGCCACCAGAATATCAAGAAACCATCTCCTACATTATAAAACTAAAGAAGAAAACAACCGGGTCCCTCTTGTAATCACCTACAATCCACATCTGGAGGTGTTAAGAGGAGCTACACGGAAACTACAACCATTACTGCAAAAAGATGCCCGGTTAAAATCTATTTTTCCAGACCCCCCACTTCTGTGTTTTAGACAGCCCCCAAATCTAAGAAGCATCATTGTCAGAAGCTCCCTGTCCTCTCCAACAACAGGAACACTTCCCTGCAACCAGAAAAAATGTAAGACCTGTCCATTTATACTGACAACGGGCAAAATAAAGATTCCCAGATCACATCAGGACTACAAGATCCCAGGTACCTTCAGCTGCACCACAACTAATGTGGTGTACTTAATTATATGTACCAAATGTCCAACTGGGGATCTGTATGTAGGGGAGACAGGACAACAGCTCAGGACAAGGATGAATTCTCACCGCCACACTATTAGAGAAAAAAGGATGGATCTACCTGTGGCCAAACATTTTTGTAACCCAGACCACAGCATCATGGACATGAAATTGCTGGTATTGAAAGGTAACTTCAAGTCCCAGAGAGACAGGAGAGTCTGGGAGTACAAACTTATGATGACCTTTGACCCATTCAGAGCAGGAATGAATGTGTCTCATGGATTCATGTCTTTTTACATCAATTAAGAGATGTGCTCCTCAGAGCATCTGGGGGCATCACAGCCCTGGACCAGACTCTAATCAGAGGACAATAAAACTTTCACAATGAACTGCAGCAATATTTTTGGCCACAACAGTTTGTCCTCTTGCCATAGTGATAGTTCTGCTTCACATAACTTGTTTTATTTACTGCCCCATTCTATGTCCTGTTGTGTATAAATATGTGACTCTTCAGATTTTGAGTTATATTGAGCCTGAAGAAGAGACCTGAGTAGTCTCGACAGTTTGCTATTATTACCATCTTTTCAGTTAGCCATTAAAAGGTATCAACCACTGAGGACTTCAGTTCTTTTAAACATTTTTTTATCTCTACTGGCTAACACGGTACAAAGATATATTTTACCTGTATCAAAAGGGTAGTTCTAGTAATATACTGATTAAGCAAGACCTACCTTAAAAGGAACTTGTCATCTCCAGGATAAAACCATGCCTGACTGCCTTACTGGAATCATGGCTACAGGGAGAAAATCAAGTTATATTCTCCCTGTAGCCACTCACTTCCAGTCATTGTGTACAAGGAGCAGATACAGTCAATAGTCAATATAGAATGAGCACACTGTAATGATTTATCAGCATACTGATTTACAGTCTTCCCTGCAGTGTATGTTTACAAAGCAGGCTGTCAATCAATGTAGTGGGAAGTAATTACAGTGCATTTACTGTATAGAGAGCAATGACTGTTACAGCTCCCTGCACTACCCCAATGAATGGAAGCAAGCAGCTGCAGGGAGAATATAACTGCATATTCTCCCTGTTTGCCGCAGCAGTCAGACCTGGTTTAAATACTTTTTACCTTCATACTACTATTATGCCTGTGAGTAATTAGCGTTTCTGGAGGTTACAGGTTCCCTTTAAATCATTGTGACTTGTTTGAAAGTTTAGGCTACTGCTGTGTACCATGGCTCCTTCAATTATGGAAATTGGTCAGATCGACTTCTAACATCACAGTGAAATTGGTTTTAGCAGCATTTCCCCTTATCTTTTCTTGACCAAACCTGATATTTAAACAGTTTAAATTTTACTATTAGATTACCTTTACTTTCCCTTTCTCGTCCTGATCACAAGTGTCACTGTGAATTCCCCCAGTAGTCACCTAAAAAAAAATAACGAAAATGGTACAATTATTATTTATGTAGATCAGGTTTAGAAATCAATATAAAAGAAACACAAGGCCAGGAAGAATCCTACTGCAGCTCTGCAAGGAAACGTTGGAACCTCAGAGGAAATACAGTATCTGTTCATTTGGAAAGAGAAATCAATATCTGCTTTAGGGGATCACACAGAACATTTTATGTAGCCCTTTACATGTTATTTATGTTCATTCCGTCACACTTATTATTATTATTTATTATTATTATCATTATTATTATTATTATTATTATAGTGCCATTTATTCCATGGCGCTTTACAAGTGCAAAGGGTATACCTAAAAAACTAGTACAACAGTCATGAACATTACAAAACAGACTGGTACAGGAGGAGAGAGGACTCTGCCCGTCAGGGCTCACAGTCTACAGTGAATGGGTGAGGGTTCAGTAGGTGCGGACAGAGCTTGTTGTGCTGTGATGTACTGGACTCAGGGTTATTATAGGTTGTAGGCTTGTTTGAAGAGGTGGGTCTTCAAATTACTTTTGAAGCTTTCCATGGTAGGTGAGAGTCTGATGTGTTGGGGTAGAGCGTTGTAGAGTATGGGGGAGGCACGGGAGAAATCTTGTATGCGATTGTGGAAAGAGGAGTTAAGAGAGGAGTAGAGAAGGAGATCTTGTGGGGATCTGAGGTTGCTTGCAGGTAGGTACCGGGAGACTAGGTCGTAGATGTAAGGAGGAGACAGGTTACGGATGGCTTTTTATGTGTATGTGTATGTGGGAACCCAGTGAAGGGATTGGCAGAGTGGTGAGGCTAGGGAATAGCGAGGGGAGAGGTGGATTAAGCAGGCCGCAGAAATTAGGATAGATTGAAGGGGTGCAAGAGTGTTGGAAGGGAAGCCACAGAGCACAGGTCATGCACTAATGTTTTTGCTGATTCTTGGTTAAAGAAATATGTACATGTACACAAGTTTGGGGGAAAGAAGGTTGCTCTTATTTGTTTTTTTACATTTTTGATCCTGTTCTACTACATACAGTTTTATTTATTTATGGAGAAATTTAAACACAGCCAGTTTTTCACTTTCAATTTTCCATCTCCACATTTACCGCTTAATTTTATCCTTTTAATTTTTGCCCTTTCATTTTTGTGTTCCTCTATTTCTTTCAAGAACAATAGCTTTTTTTTTACTTTTCAGTAGGCATAGCAATTTAAGGACTTTCTTTTTACAGGAACAGTTGTAAATTTGAATTATGCCATTCATTTTTCCATACAATGAACTGAAAAGCAGGGAAAAAAATGCTATTTCACGTTTGATCTGTTGAGTCTTGTTTTTCATGGCATTCATATGGTAAAATTGACCAGCCAACATGATTGTTCAGGTCAGTATGAAAATAGTGATGACAAACGTATACTGTATATACAGTATATATATTTTTATTATTATTTTTGTGGCTTAAAAAAAATCCAAAATTGTAGAAAAAAAAATTGTGTTTTGTTGCCTTTTTCTACGACTCAAAACGTTTTTTTAAATTTTTCTAGCAACGGAACTGTGTATAGACTTGTTTAGATTGAAAAAGAACAATTTTATGTTTTTTCCTCTCCTTTCAATGTGTACTATATGAGTTAATTGCTTATAATTTTTTTGAAATATCAAACTTTTTGTGGCCACAGAAATACCAAATATGGTTATTTTTATAATTTTTTTGTTACTTTTACAATGGAAAAAGAGAAGTAGAATTTTATTTAGATTTTTTTAAATAGATTTTAAAACATTTTACTTTATTTTTGGGGTTATACATTGAGTTGCTGCAGTCATCGTTCACTATAGAGTGAACATGCTGCCTATAATCACTTTCCAAACACATTGATTGACAGCCTGGTATGCAGTGTGAGTGCAGCAAGTGTGTGCAGAGCTGACCGCCAAACAATGTGCAGGGGAGTGATTACACCACTATCACTGTATGATGGAATGGTGAATGTAGCAGCTATCTACACCGTCCCAATGACTGGAAGCAAGCGGCTGCAGGGAGAATGTAACTCCATTTTCTGCCTGTAGCTGCTGATCCAGTAAGTCTGCCAATTAACAATATATCTACAGGTAAATACCGTTTTTCAAGGTTACAGGTGTAAGAATGGTGGTCTGTTGCTGTCACGTTCCTGCCCATGAAGACACCAATCAAATTGTGTAGTGTAATGTGAATAATATCTTGCGTCTTTGTAAGTATTGTGTCCCGTGGATTGTAATGTAATATGATGTGTTGCAATGTGTTCTCGTGTAATGTATAGTGTAGCCTGTGATATGTAGTGCTGATACTGTAGTGTGTTATGTAATGTACAGCAAGTTTATGTGTGGTTGTTAGGCTTTACAGTCAGTAACAGTTAAGTGATCCTTGAGTGTTGACCAAGACAGAGTGAGAACAATGTCGAGACTACAGACCGACCCTCCAAAGGAGGGGCCCAAGCAAATAGGAGCCATAGGACAGGACTCTACTGGCCAGGCCCATAACCATCAAGGTAATGGGTTAATACTAACTAGCATGTGAACAAAATTGTCTTTCCCTAGCAGATTCTTTGCAAGCATCTGAGAGCATAAGACACTGCTGGCATCAGTGGCTACCCCTTACCCCCTCCTCTACAAGGAGAAGAGATGTAGATACAAAAGCACTGGGAATGCAAGGCTCTACTCTTTCACTAGTAACAAATCCCTTGAACCTCTCCTCTACTAGGAGACTGGACATGGAACCGCTAGAAGGGAAAGATACCATTACAAGTTGGACTGACGCGTTAGGCTGAGTTGAGTTGGGACTCACAGGATCAGTAAGATCAGAAACGACTCAGTGGGAACTGGGAATGTGTCTGATATGCCTTGTACTGTTGAAACATGCCGGAAGATTTGTGCCCACCATCTGGAATATGAAGTTGTTGGTGAAACAAATTGTCGAGTAAAGTACCATTGTTTGAAACTAAATGGTGGTCTCCTTGTGGAAACAAGTTGTCATTTGGTCCTGGCCAGCCGATGTCAGCGGCAACATGTGGCCTACATGGGCAAACTATCCACACTACACAAGTCCACACACCCAGCCAGGACCAGTCCTTTTGTGTAGCGTGTTGGGGCATCTGGATTGAATTCCTCACTCCCGACCACCGTCCCACGACACCCTACACTGCTTCCCTTTTTAGGCAGCAATGACAAACAAATTTCATATAAAATGTAATAGAAATCTCAGAGCATTACTAAAAGGGTATGACTACTAGATCTATTATGTTTCTTTTATAGACACTTGATTAAAGCTGATTGCACGATCCAGCTAAAAGAGATGACGCAGATATTTTTCATCAGTTATAAAACAATGATGAAACTCACCATTCTCATTACATCCCCGGAAAATGTGATCCCTTTGCTTGGACGCTGATCCTGCGATCCCGTACTGCTTCCTCCAAGTGAATTCTTCCTAATTCCTGTTTATATGATATATAATAATAGCTATTATTTACTGGATAAAAAAAACTACAAAAGCGTTCAAACAAGTGGTAGTATATCGTTAAAGAGTAACCGTTGTTTACATTTTAATTTCATAAATCAATAGTAAACATAAAAATAAGCAACTTTGTAATATATGTTATTAGAAAAATCTGCTTCTTTCTCCTCCTCGTGTCTCGCTGTACTAAGGCTAGTAAGACGTAGTACAGCATATTCTCTACTAGGTGGCAGCAGAGTAGTGAAGGAGAGACAAAGAAATACTGTAACGGAAAGGCAGCTGAAGTACAGCAGAGTAACTTCAGCAGGCAGTTAACAGGTAAGCCACCAGGGGGCAATAGAGTAGTCAAACAGTCAGGGTCTAGCCAGGAAAGTCGAGTCACAGCAAAGGGACGATCAATTTCAAGTCAGAAAACAGAACAGAGTCGGAAGCCGGGAGATCAGGTATGCAGAGAGAAACACAAACTACAGACAGGAGAGGAAAGTCAGGGATTGGGACAGGCAGACGAACGGGGGAGGGTCAAAGTCAGGACACAGTAGCAGGGAGGCAGGACAGATCAAGAACACAATACAAGCTGCAAGGTAGAAATATCACTGGCACTGACCTATAGGTAGAAAGGCAATATATAGTGTCCTGGGATCCAGAACGAGTGAAGAGAAGTCAGCCCCTGACATGACAAGGCCAGAGCTGGGTGTAACCAGCAGCAGGGAAAAGCTGTCCTGGATCATGACACCTGGTCTGATCATTCATTCTCAGTTCATGGACAAAATGTATATTCAATCAAAACAGATTTCCCCATTACTGAGATAACAGTTGGTGCTTTCAACATTCTATGAAGAAAGGAGGAGCTAGGCACACATTCTGCTGCAAGTGCTTCTGAAACGACTGTTACAGTCCTCCATAGAATGTTACGAGCACCAACTGTCACCTATCTCAGTAATGGGAAAGTCTGCAGTCACTGAAGACAAACTGAACCCATGAATTGAGAATTTTGGGAACGAATGATCAGTGCAGGAGAAGTAAGAAGTAGATTTGTCTAATAAGATATATTACAAAGTGAAAATTCATGGGCACTTTTGATTTACGGAAAATAAATAAATAAAACGATTACTTTTTAGTTGATTGCATGTATCACAACCAAAAACATAATGTACTTTTTAATATTGTACCGTATTTTTCCGCTTTATAAGACGCACCTGATTATAAGACGCACCCCCAAATTTGGTGAAGGAATAGAGAATGTTTTAATAAATGGGGTACGTCTTATAATGCCAGTATCCATCTAACAAATCATATAGGGTATATGTCCCTCATAGCCCCCCATCTTAAAATTAGCCCGCTTAATCTGGATATGGCCACCTTATATTGAATATAGCACCCTTGTGCTGGCACACATCCCCCAGTGATGCCACATGTCCTCTATGGCTGGCACTTGTCCTCTCTGGCTGGCAAACGGCCCCTATGGCTAGCACACGGCCCCCTGTGGCTGGCGCACAGCCCCCAGTGATGCCACATGTCCCCTATGGCTGGCACACGTCACCTATGGCTGGCACACGGCCCCTATGGCTGGCACACGGCCCTTATGGCTGGCACACGGCCCCAGTGATGCCACATGTCCCCTATGGCTGGCACACGTCCCCTATGGCTGGCACATGGCCCCTATGGCTGGCACACGGCCCCTATGGCTGGCACATGGCCCCTGTGGCTGGCACACAGCCCCCAGTGATGCCACACGTCCCCTATGGCTGGCACACGTCCACTATGGCTGGCACATGTCCCCTATGGCTGGCACACGGCCCCTATGGCTGGCACATGGCCCCTGTGGCTGGCACACAGCCCCCTGTGGCTGGCACACAGCCCCCAGTGATGCCACATGTCCCCTATTGCTGGCACTTGTCCTCTATGGCTGGCACACGGCCCCTATGGCTGTCACATGGCCCCTATGGCTGGCACACGGCCCCCTGGGGCTGACACACGGCCCCCAGTGATGCCACATGTCCCCTATTGCTGGCACACGTCCTCTATGGCTGGCACATGGCCCCCTTTGGCTGGCACACAGCCCACTGTGGCTGGCACATGGCCCACTGTGGCTGGCACACAGCCCACTGTGGCTGGCACACATTACCCTGTGTTAGATATCGCCCCCATGCTGCTGCTTTTAGTAAAACAAACTCTTTCCTTACCTTCTCCAGCACTGTCCTGCCTCGTGTCTCCCTCAGTGGGGTTGAGCTCCTCCTGTCTCCTGCACTTCCTATTTCCTGGTTCTCAGTGCGGTCATGTGATCGGCATGGCAGAGAGATATCTCTGCGTGCCTGATCTCAGCACCAGGAGGGAGACCGGGGAGACATGCAGGAGGAGGTAAGGAAAGAGTTTTTTATTTTACTATGGGCAGCAGCATGGGGGCCATAGCTAATACAGGGGGGCATGTGCGATCAAAGGGAGCACAGGCAGATATAATATGCGCCGCTCCCCCAGCTCATCACCACGGTGTGGTTTCAGCACCACAGTGATGGACAGCGGCTGTGCATATTATATGAGCGGGAGCAGGAGATCTAACGCTGCCTACCACAGCTTTCACCTGCCTCTACCAGCCTCCCTCAGCCTCCAGCACCGCTCCAGAGCGGCCCCCACCTCCTCTGGACCCTGCAGTATATAATCCGTATATTCGGATTATAAGACGCACCCCCTACTTTCCCCCAAAATTTAGGGGAACAAAAGTGCGTCTTATAAAGCGAAAAATACGGTAATTTTGAGTAGGGAAAACTGTAATTTTTACATATATGTAGGACAGCCTCAAAAATAGCATACGCATTGTAAGTAAATGTATGGGCGTATTATTAAAAGGTATAAAAGAGACTATAAACTTACCAGTTGCTGGGAGGAGTTCTAATCTCTGCAAACTGTTTCTTCTTGATGGGTTGAAGCTCCCCTTGGAGAGGCGCCTTTGTCGGCTGGAGAGCATGGCTGCCGGAGAGACAATCCCTGGCGGAGGCACTTTTCCCATCCTATAATACAGCTCCTCAATCTCTTTCTTCTGCAGCGCTTGTAATAGTTGCACTTCGGACATGTGTCTACAAGACACAGATACAAGGATGTCAGATTTATGTATACTTTGTTTTCATGTTCATTATGAACCATAGATGATTTGTGCTAAGTACATGTACACCGTTTAGATATATTGCTAAGTAGTGAAATACAATGCAGCATACTTTATATCTCCTAATTCTGACCCAACATCTTATCCGTAACTGGCTCTGCCACCATATACCTCCACATTGCCATGAAAACCCAAGGCAAAGCCTCAAGTTGTAGACCAAAGAAAAGTCTTGGATGAACAAATAAATACCGTACTTAGAGAACCCATAGAAGACTCCAGTCCATACAATTCATCTCCCTAATCTTTATTGTGCTCCCCTAAGCCCTTGCATCACAATCAATAGGACAATTCAATGTTACTATTATTTCTGGATGCTACTAGGATTACTTTATATCACACCTGAAATATGGAAACCATACAATTTCTATACAAACTTTAATACATTACACTATTTATGAAGCTTGTTAAGTTTAGGAAAAATTTGGGCCCTGATTCATCAGTCTCATTTTGTAAGTGATTTTTCTTCTGTCTTGTGGTATTCGTTGCTATTCTTCAAAATGGAATTCGGAGATTGATGAATTTTGCACACAATCAATGATTCTCTTTTGTGTTATCTTTTAGAGCAAAAACTGCTTTAAAATGTAGCACGATAGTTTTCCAGAGTAAAATTAATTTCATGCCAATAGGCTTGTAGTTGTAGACCACCACATTCATGATTGCGATACAGGAACCCAGCCCTAACAGATAGTATTAGTATTTCTTATGGTAGCAGTAAGCACCATTGTCCGCATGGTCTATGTACAAGAGCACACAATGTGTCCACCTATGATTTGCTTTTCTATGAAACTTACTTCTGTCTTAGCTGCTGAAGCTCCTCAAAGATCTCTTCATCTTCACTCTCGGTGTCATCACTGCTGAGGTAGGTGATGCCTCTCGTGTAGTGAAGCCACACCTGAACTGTCGAGATCTGCTGAGGTGTCTTCTCTGTGTTCTCTTCCTCACTAGAAGACCTGGAGTCAGCATCCTTCCCATCACATACTATTACTTTAGTATTGTCCACAGCATTTTCTCCATTGGTAATACTGCCATGTTGAATAAGGCCTTCACTGACGGAGTTATCGTGGCAGCCATCTTGGTTAATAGTATTGTTGTTGAGGACAGAAGCACAGACCTCTACTTTAGCCACATCATTACTCACTGGGGTATAGCCTTCCTTGTCATCACAAGGATCCCCCAAATCCTGGCTGCAGGTGTCAGATTCTGAGCAGCTGAGTGGCTTGTCCCATGTAACAGTGTCCATGTTAACATTGGGAGTAAGGCTCTCAGGCTCAGAGAAGTTACCCTCTGTCTCTTCATCTGTGCTGAAGTCAGTATCGGAAGAAGCGGTCTCGTACAGCTCAGGTGTAGTGTCGGATGTCTGAGACACCTCAGGACTGCTGCTGAGGCTCCATGCCGAGTCATTATCAGTAGGCTCTTTCGTGGTCGTTACTTGAAATCTTCCAACAACTTTCGGCTTGGCCTCTGTGAATTGACCCAAAAAAAGATGATGTTCAACGATAGAAATCATTTTTTGGTACTGTAAATTGCTGGGATTTACTGGAATTGTTTACATGCCCATCCTCTAATATAGAAAAGGGTGGGATTCAAGGGTAATATCCCTGTAATAAAAGATACATAGCTGTAGTGCTGTAGAACTGTATGGAATGTTAAATATATGTGTGTGTATGACTATTTTTGTTGTGTCCTGTTACCCAACTGATGTATTGAAGATCTAATAATACAAAAGGTGAGATAGGAATAACTTCAATTTACCATTAGGGATGGCACTTGGTTGGAGAGTCAGTGAAGGAACCGGTGAAGGAGGTTGTACCTTAAAAAAAATAAATGGAATAAAATTAAATGTGGAAGTCTTCAGGTATATAATACATTTAAATAGATAAAAAACGTAATAGAAAAGATATATGAAATATATTCACATTTTTCCAAGTTCTTGTGTTTCTCAATCTGACCCGAAGATATCACGACATTCACGTGTCCTAATGACAACTCGACAAGTTAAAAGGATTGTCCGGTGAAAACAAATGATCACCTATTTACGGAATAGGTGAAAGTCTTGTTGAGCGGTGGAGACTGAACTGAGTGTCGTGCCCGGCTTTTATCAGAATGAATGGCGTGGTGGTTAGACGTCTGTCTTCCATTTTGTAATGGTGATAAAAGTTCCCCATTGGGGACACAAGTTCCATAATCTGCTAATCGGTGCATATCCCAGCAGTGCAACACCCAGCGATCAGAAAGTTATCCCCTATCCTTCGGGTAGGTGATAGCTTGTTGTCACTGGACAACCCTGTTAAAGAGGTTAGCCCATGAGCAATATTTCATTACCTATAGGACTGATGATAATAGCTGAGGACTGTACTCAGCTTAGTCCATTAGTCCCATGGCCAATGAATGTAATGGTATTGCTCCTTACTATTCAAATGGAGACATAAGACTCCTGTTCTCTCAGTTGGTGATGTCCAAGTGGTGGTACTCCCACCAGCTGTACTGGACCCACCCCTTCACATAAGACATTTATATTTGAATATACCCTAAACTAAAACCTGATTATAGAGGGTTCTGTTGCATAGGCCTGGTCTCCTGTCTAACGCATAGATAGTGCTCGCATGTGAGATTTCTACCCCTTAACCAAATCTCCAAATCCCATCCTGATAATAAATGAGGGTCCTGAACCGGAAACCTTTATCAATTAATTTAATGGGGGTTTTTTTAACTGCACAATTTCTAGTTTCAACAAAATAAACCCCATAGTTGTAACCCATAAAAACTGTTGTTTCCACCTTGGCCTACAGCTATAATGGTCATTAAAGAGAATCTGTCAGCAGGTTTTTGCTACCTCATCTGAGAACAGCATAATGTAGGCAAAGAGATCCTGAATGCAACAATATATCACTTAGATTACTGGATGCAGCCGTTCTGACACAATCAAAATTTCTAGATTTAACCATGTAGCAGAGCTGAGAGAGCTGTCCCCGCCCACACCAGGCTCTCTATAGAGATTGTACATGGACAGTGAGGGGGCGTGCCGGACTACCCTAAGCGTTACATTGTTGTCTGAGCGATGATAAGTCTTGCTGGTTAAACAAAAATAGCAACAGATCGGAACCTTGACAAGACAGGCAGCCATAAATTCTCTGTGTTAACCCTTGCAGCATGCTGTCTTCAGTTTACATAGCAAAAACCTACTGACAGATTCCCTTTAATGGTGTAATATAATGGTGTAAGCCCATTTCAAGAAGGTTCCATATTTTTACCCATGGAAGGAAGAGCCTCGATAACCCCACTAGAAATATTGAACACCTAACCTAACATGTCCAAAATAGAGGTATTGGAATTGCTGATCAAATTATTGTCGCCATCTATGGAGCTGGTGGCATATTGCTAAATACTGACTAATAGTAGTAACTGCAATATTAAAATATGATCAAGGAAATGCTGCAATATTAAAACGGATCTGCACTATAAATTCACTATCAAAATGACATACATGATTAAGCAGATCTCTTATACCTAATGACATACCTTATTAAATAGATATCTTATACCTGATGAGGCTGGTAAACTTACTTTGAAAATCCATGTCAGAATAGCTGTATGGGCCTAATATTAAAAAAGCATTTTATAAATCAAGCTAGAGCTTTAATAATTGGTTGGGAAACATTCAGATAGGAATATAGAGATTGGGAAACAGTTACATAGGAATATATAGTTGGGATACACTCACATAGGAACATACAGGCATTCAGACTTGGAATTTCAAAGTAAGCACACCAGCCTCATCTGAACTAAGAGATCTAATTAAAAATGTATGCCGTTTGTATTGTAAAATCTGGTGGCAAATCGACTTTAAATGATACTCTCTTATACCTGATGAGGCTGGTAAACTTACTTTGAATATCCATGTCAGAATGGCTGTATGGTTCTGGTATAAAAAAAAGCATTTTATAAATCCAGCTAGAGCTTTTAATAATTGGTTGGGAAACATTTAGATAAGAATATACAGTCATTCTGATGTGTAATTTCAAAGTAAGTACACCAGCCTCATCTGAACTGAGATCTAATTAATAATGTATGTCGTTTGTATTGTAAAATCTGGTGGCAGATCGACTTTAAATAAAAATTACATATTTTTGGTTGCACATAATGTAATAAATCAACACAATGTTCGGGTTTAGCACTGACACTTAGGCGGGCTTTGCACAGTACGACATCGACAGCGACGCCGGATGTGCGTCACTATCGATTTGACCCCACCAACATCGTAGCTGCGATGTCATAGTGCGCAAAGCTGGCCTTAGAAGCAATTCCACCTATGTTTCCTCTGTGAGGCCTTGAGCTATAGTAGTAATACAGAGACGGGATGATTAGATGACACCTCTTCTATCTAATCCTGTGTGATGACAGCTCTTCATATTTCCACCCGATACTGCTTTATACACTACTATAATAAGCATCCCAGGCGACCAGCATATTATGAGACAGTGTCATCATCGTCATTATCCCATGCACTTTGCCATCTTTCTGAAGACAGCCGGTACAGTATAGCTGATGACTGCATTACAGACCGTCATATCATATAGGTACCATAATTAATAAGGCGGGTGGCAAAGAGATATCAGAGGCTTGAAATAACATCAAATATTACAGAGGTACGTGACAACTTTAGTGGTTTTGCACTCCGGAACATCAAGCTAAGCCTCAATTCACACAGACACATAAGCATGATGATAACTGCAATGTAAGCGGCCAATATCCAACTTCTTCCTGACAACAATTCTGCATTTCATAAGAGCAGCACAGCAGCCCTGTGCAAGTAAGTGCTGCAAAGATTACAAGGAAAAAGCCATGCAATCGTCAGACTTATATTCTCCCAAGGAATTAAAAGGAACCTAATAGCAGGTTTTTGCTATGTAATCTTAGAGCAGCATGTGGTAGGGGTTGAGATTATGATTCCAGATAAGTGTCACTTACTGGGCTGCGTGTTGAAGTTTCAGGAAAATCAGTGTTTTATCAGCAGGAAATTATCACTACAGGACTAGGTGCCTCTGCTATGTGTAACCCCGCCTCCACCATTGGTTAGCTGCTTTATGTCAATGTACATTGCATAACCAATAATGTGGGCGGGGTTATACAGAGCTCAGCATTTCAGCGCACTGGTAGATCTGCAGCAGATAAAAAGTAATTGTATCAAAAGGGCAACAAATAATTCAGCAAGTGACACATCACTGGAATCAGGATTTCAACCTCTACATTATGCTGCTCTCAGATTACATAGCAAAAATCTGGTGACAGATTTGTTTAAGTGGTCTTATACATAGAGATAGCAGGGTAGCGGTAAAAAGGATAAAATGGTCATCTAAGCAAGGTGGACATATAAATAAGCACTGAGATTATGTAAATTGGTAATCCTTGGAATGTGCTACTATGGGCTTTGTCGCCTCCACCAAGTAAAGTGATCATTGCTTTTCCTGAATTTAATGTATTACTGTGGGATGCCACTTTAGGTAATAATTAGTGATGAACAAACACTACCATGCTCGGGTACACGGCTCTCATAAAGAGTAGTTGGTGCTCGGATGAGCGCAATTCGAGTATAATGGAGGTCAATGAGTATAATGGACCTGAGTATAATGGAGGTCAATGGGGAACTCAAGCATTTTTCCAGAAGATTTCCCTGAAATATGCTCAAATTCCCCATTAATGTGCATTATACTCAGGTACTTGAGTCATCCCCCCATCCGAGAATCCAACTGCTCGTTACGAGTACCGCTCATCACTAGTAATAATACCTGACATTTGCCTTTACTTGAGAAAATTCTGTCTGTTTCTGATATCCTCTTGTTTTTTTAGAAACTAAGAAACCTTTTATTCAAGTTTTAATTTTGGATAAAGTTTTTAATAAACTTTGTAAAATTTAAAAGTATTTCTGAAATTAGTTATTTTCTGTTCATTCATCATTTCACTAAAAAATTCCACATGAAGTATGTAGGGTATATTAACTATTTAAACAGGTATTCATTTAAGAGGTTTTCCACTACTAATGTGACACCTTTTATTTGTCCTAACTATTCCTTACTAACACTTTCCAAATATACTTGTGCTACCTATTTTGATCCGGTAAGCTGATCTCTTTGCAGAGCCTACATTCCCATACTGATGTTCTGGCTTTGATCTTTCCGATCATGAGACCAGAATTGGATAAATTGAGCAGAACACGTCAATGGTGGGGGCATGGCTGCTTCTCTGTGAGTGACAGCAGTCTGGTTCACGCATGCCGTGCTTTCATGTGACAAGAGCTGTGATGGTCCAATCATTAGATAGTATATCAGATCGCATGATCTGCACATTGCAGTGCTCGCCACATGAAAGCACGCATTGTAAATCAGGCTGAGAGGAGCGTGAAGTGTGATCTAAGCATACGTGCCCAGACTGCTGATATCACAGAGAGGTAGCCATGTCCCCACCAGTGATGTGCCCTGCTCAATTTATCCAATTCTGGTCTCCAGACCGAAGCATCAACATAGGAATATAGGAGATCAGCGTACAGAAACAGAGTAGGTAGCAGCAGTATATTAGTAAAGTGTCAGGTAAGAATAGTTAGGACAAATGAAAGTAGGTTACATTAGTAGTAGAGAACTTCTTTAAGTACATAAATATTAATAAATAATAGTTTCTTTATGTGCTGATTCTTGGAAAAATGGGTCAAAATACATTAATGTTGGACAAAAGACACTATGTGGTCAAAAGTAGGTGGACACCAGAATATCAAATCATGAGCACTATAAAGCTTTTCTATTTTAGAATCTTTCAATTATCATACCATTTTTCTAAACTTTTTGTATTGTATGTAGGGACATTTTTTTACTTAAAGCTCCACTCCACCATTTTTTTTAAGTACTGCAATGGTACCTCTAATCTAAGGACCGTAGCCATACACTTATTCACACCTACCGGCATCTTCACCTTTTATCGGTGTCTCTCCGGTCCTGTTGCACCATCTTGTGACTGCCGTAAGTCAGAAGTTACATCACAAGCTCTCAAAACAAGTCTAGGAGAGCCAGTACATAGATCTAATAGACTTGCAATGAAGAGTGACCTCTGGCACGTGCCAAGAAACACTGGAGCAGTTGGCAGGTCACAAATCGTTGGAGACCAACTGGGGTTGTGTTGATAGAAGATGAAGACACTGGCACGTAAGTTTAAGAATAGGATCAGAGAACTTAGATTAGAAGCACCACTCCAGCGTGATTAAAAACAAAACAAAACGCTGGAATGGTGCTTTAATCAGGAATAAATTTCCTTAACTGTTGTAACAAATTTGGAAACACACGTGACATTGTCCTAACTGGATCCAGGGGCAGTGTATTTGAAAGGGATGTTCTCAAGTTTGAAAGTTATTCCCTATCTGAAGGATAGGGAATAACTTTCTGATTGCTGGGGGTCAGACCACTGTTGCCCCTATTGATCCAGAGAACTAGGGTCCCACTGAATGGAGCAGGCATCTATCATATTCCCTGCCTTAGGAGCACCACAGATCAGTTGAGCGCAGTACTTGGCAATCTCCCATGCTCCAAATAAAAATGAATGGCGTGGTAGTGTGCATGATTGACTTTCACTCCATTCACCTGGAGCTTTTGCGATATCGGTTGGGGTTATGGTGATCGGGCCAGCAGCAATCAGAAGGTTATTCCCTATTCTGTGAATAGGGGATGATTTTTAAACTTGAGAACACCCCTTTAGGTCTGGCCCTTCAACTTGGGATATGTCCACAGTATATTGTGCATGTATTTTGAAGTAAAAAAATTGATTCAAATACTCTTTGAATATTTTTGGATCCATTTCGAAATCATGTAACAAAACTGCATGAGAACGTACCCTTAGATATCTGTCTGAATGCTCCTGTAGTTGATGCTTCCGAATTTCCCCTAACCCTACCCAAGTTCTCAGTGAGGAAAGGGGAAGATATGGTCACCTTTATCTTTTCTAGGAATAAAACAATACAACTTGCAGGGTCTTTCTTTCTCCAACATCTGCCATCGTAAAGACTCTGGATATTCACATGAGATGGTCATACAAAGTTCTTACTATTTGTATGGGCTCCTCAATATCACTCCATTTTCTCATTGTACATGACGTGATAGTGGCTGCTCGGCCATGGAGACCCAATCCATGATGTGATATAATGAGTGTCCTCTTCACGGTTGAACTGTTGGTGCTCTTGCAGCTTTTGTAGCTTGGACATTAAACTATATAACCTGGAAAGTTGGCATCCTAAGCACCAAGATGAAGGTCACGTCTGTGTTCAGTACAACCCATTCTGCTCCTAACATTTGTCTATGGAGACTGCACGGTTGCATATTAGATATCTGTCCATTGGCTTTGAGGTCAAAATGATATCCACTTACTTTTGGCCACATAATTTTTGCTAGAAATAAAATTAAAAAGTCCAATTTACACAGGACAGTAATGAGTCAAATGAGCAATTAGAAAGTTTAATCCTCACCATTGCCCAGCAAAAATATACAATGATGAAATGAGTTATATGTGGCCATAAACATTATCTGCAGCACATCTCCATGGAATGTGCTGCCGACGATAAAGTCACTATATGGGGACGATTGTATACATGCTGTCAATGGCTTTCATGGAAGAAAACAAGTCTATTTTCAATCGGTGCTTAATGGGCAAATTATCTGTCCGTGTATATGGGCCTAATGTAACAAATGCCCACCCCAGACCCCCATTAGCTCTATTCTGAATGCAAGACAAACATCACAATCAACTTTGTTCTAGATTTTATTCAGAAAATGATTTCTGTAAAAAGTAAAAACAATTGTAAGATGAGATTGTCCAATATGTGTCACAATGGCATTAAATTGAATGTAAATGCTAATAAGTAGCAAACTCCCATGTCACATATATGATGAGTGGGCGCCCACATCTATACAAAAGAACATCAGGAAGAACAAGCAGTACATTAAGATAACTGCCCACTAAGTCCTTTTATCTTCTCTGGGTCCCCCCAAGTACATTTTGGTCCTTGGCTTAGAAAGGGTTAAGCAGCTGCCAATTCCCAATTTTCCTTGTACCCTTCACTACTAGTGCCCACTTATCATTGAGCAACAAGGAGATGCTTATCAGACACACATAAATGGGCTATCCCTGCCCCTCAGAGCTTACAATCTAAAGCGTGACAACAGTTTAAGTTCAAGATCCAAACTGATCATATCTTAAGGAATAATATTAGCACTGATTTTTGTTGGTGCTGTAATATATTTAAAACCATATTAAAATGTAAGAAATATTTTTGACAACATGATATAGAAAGATATACCGTATATCAGGAAAAATCTGCATAGGAGGCCAAACCATGCAAGGCTCTGTTCACACTAGCACTTACATACTCAATGGTTATCATTTTCATCCATTGCCTTATTGATTTTAATGAGATTTTTCTCACAATAAATATCCTTTTTTGAATATTATGGCTATTATTGTGACCAGAATAATCTAATATTCTGTTCTTTTCACCATTAAAATCAATTTAGGAAAATAGTCGAAGAGTCTTTCTGTTAAGATGTGTTATGTAATCCATTCTGATCCATTAAAAACAGAAGCATGAGGCCAGTGTGAATACAGCCTAAACCTACAGGTCCAACGTGCAAACATGAACAAGGTGCATAACGCTCAGAAGGTAAGATGGGACCAGGTTGGCTCACACACTATAAGTGGACCTACTCAAGGGCCAATTTCCAAAGTGCTTTTTAACAACCATCCCTTGTACCCTGTAGAACAGAACCATATTGTGGGCTTTAAGCTGGCTATATGGAGAGAGAAGACAATGGGGAGTCCAGCTGCAGTTCACAAAACCCAAAGAAATGATCCCTCCAGACCTAGGACTTCCTCTAAAAGTCTATATAACCCAGTAGAGCAGCCCCTATGGTATGTAAACCTGTGAAAATGAAGCCAAGGGGGTTTATAATATATATAAAGTGCAGTTAGAGTACAACCAACTTGCATATTTTACTCCAACAGTTGTCCTACTATTTTAAGCTGCCATTGTATTGATGCCCTGGAATAGAGATATGCAGAACACAGACCTGTAGATTGATTATATGTGGTAATTACTCTATATTTTACTTCCACTTATGATTTGATATATATTGATTTATATATTTATACACTTATTCCAGCAAAGAACACAACTATTTCACCAGATCACAATGATTTATATTAAAGCATCTTTGGCCCATTAAATATATCTACTAAATGCGGACATGAATTCACAAAGTTCACTACATTTTGCTAGTAAAGCTACAGCTGTCTACTTAGGGCTATGACGTGACTCAGGCTCAGTTCCCCAGACTCAGTAGCATATTCTAGCCATAAAAAAGGAATATATATATATATATATATATATATATATATATATATATATTTATATATATATGTATCCTCATAGATCCATGTGACGTCATTAGGAAGGGAAAAAAACATCATATTCACCATGGATCAGGTAAAAGCAGAAGCAATGACACCAATGAGAACAGAAGATACTGTGTGGGTGGGATGTATTGTCCCACCCACACAGTATCTTCTTCAATCGCAATGAGATATTCCCTTTATACTGTATACAACATCCACTTGTATCAATCCAAATAAATATGAATGAAGGTATATTGCCTGTACAATAACATTTCTTAAAAGAAACCTGATAGCTTGATTGCCTTAACCAACCATGAATCAACAAAAAAGAACCAGAGCCGCACTACCGGATGACATACAACCAGCCACCGACAAAAAAAAGTCCTGCTGTTTATGCACTTCCACTTACGGTCGTGCTCACCCTCTGAAAGATCAGTAATCCAAAAGCTAATCGAGAAGAATGAGGAGGCACTTACCGATATTAAAACTTCTTACTTTATGGAAGACTCATAAAAAACAAGTAAAACTGGACAGCAGTTATGCGGGAAGTTGCAGAAGACATCTGGATGACTGCCGTTTCGCGCTTCCCAGCTCTTCTACTAGTCCTTAGGACCAATAAAGCGACAAGTTTTAATGTCGGTACGTGTCCGCTCATTCTTTCATCTGGAATGTCTTTTGGATTACTGATTGCCAACCATAAATCAGAGTCTATATGATTTTATTTTTGTCTTTTAGAGAGTTTTGACACACAAGGCCACGTGCACGTTGAGTATTTGGAGTTTTTTACCTCATTATATGTAGCCAAAAACAGGAGTGTAACAGTTAGAGGAAAAGTATAATAGAAACACGTCACCACTTCTGTATTTATCGCCCACTCCTGGTTTTGGCTTACAAATACTGAGGTAAAAAACTCACCAAATACTCAACGTGTGCACATGGTCTTAGGCTCTTACATTTTAGTTCCTGTGTCTGGTGTTTTGGACTCTCGATGCATATTTGTACTCACTAAAATAAGACCTACTTAAGGGGTTTTCTATTTGTAGACTTGTTATTTATTTGTATGTACATCTTGTTCATTTTAACACTGTTGTGTTTCTCAGCTGAACATTCTGTGCCGATTAATTTCTGAGTACATTTTATAGCCGTCAGAGCTGTTTTTCTCAAAGCCATAAATCCCTCCATGAATAATTATTCTACTTGATAGCATTAGGGTTGTGGTGTATAATAGTAGTGGTAGTGTTATAATTATCTGTAGACATCTCTACTACTTACTGCTTTACTGATGAGTTCATCATATATACTGTATGCAGCAAGCTCCCAATCGCCACCTAGAGGTGGATAAAGGCAGGAGGAATTTTATCTTTTAACTGTGTGGGCCTCATTTATCAAAACTGTTTAACAGGAGGATCGTTTTTATTGCCAATAATCAGAGGACAGCTTTAATTACTTAAACTACACTGGAAAAACTAAAGCTGAGGTCTGACTAGTTGCCATGGCTCACAAAGTCACTTTCAGTGTTAGACAGTTTTGAAAAACAAGGATATATTTCTTTTTTCGTAACTAAAAGGCTTTGCTGAAAAAAAAACTAGCTCTGATCACTAAAGACAAAGAAACAAAATGATGTTCAAATATGAGCATTGCTTAAAGGGTTTGTTCACTACTAGTAAAACCCCTTCTGATTCCACATTACCCCCAGGTAAAATAATAAAGCCTATACTCACCTCCTGTATCGGTGCCATTCCAGTGGTGACCAGGCTTGCTGTGCCAGGGCTCACGTGCGGTTGTGACATCATGCAAACCCCATGTCCTATCAGCATGGGTTTCTGTCTCCCCACCTTTGGATCAAACGAGCTATCAACAGGAAGTGAGCAGCAGCCAAAGCACTCACTTCCTGTTGATTAAATTTTTTGGTATGAAGGCAGGGATACAGAAACCAGTGTTGATTGGACACGGAGCTCATGTGATGTTACCACCCAGCGTGATCCCCGGCACCGCAAGCCCGTTCAACGCAGGCATGGTACCGGTATGGGAGGTGAGTATAGGCTTTATTATTTTACCTGGGAGAAACAAGTGGAATCAGAAAGGGTTGTCCTAGTGGACAAAACCTTTAAAGTCTAACCACCGTTTCAATTTCTATCTCATAAATCAATAGTACACATGAAAATAAGCAATTTTGTAATATATCTTATCAGACAAATTTGCTTCTTGTCTCTGCCAGAATTGATCAGTTATTATCAAAATTCTCAATTCTGGGGTAAAATCTGTATTCAGTGAAGCCTTTCCCTTTACTGAGATAGTAGATTGCATTTGTTACTGATGAGATTCTATAACGATCAGAGGAGGAGCTAGAGGCAGAGGGAGGAGCGAGAAGCAGACAGAGGAGCTAGAGGCATAGCTCCCCCCCCTCTTCTGTCTGCATAGAATCTCACTACCTAAAAAAAGACAAAATAATCTAGCACCAAAATTCCAGGACTCTATTCCAGGGAAAATAAAGAAGTACAACAAGCACTAACTGGCCACCTGGAACAAGTGGTGCTCAGCCTTGAATAGCCGATATAGCCAGGCTATGTACAAAAGAAATAGGTGGCAGTCACGTGTCCATAAAAGTCCTTTATTTCATTTGCTTAAAACCATGGATGCAGGAGTAACAGATGGTGCTGTGGACAACAGCATCCATGTGCGAAACGGCCATTGTCCAAAGCACCACCCATGTCTTCCTTCATCTATGGTGTAAAGTAAATGAAATAAAGGACTTTTATGAAACGTGAGCGCCACCTATTTCTTTGCAAATGGCCAAATATTCACTAACACCACTATCAAAATGGTTTTCTGGGTATTTAAAAGTAACAAAAATTAGTATTAAATAATATTATAATATTTGGTAACCTAATATAGTGTAATGCTTTTATTTTTTCTTGACTGGCTGTGGGCTGTACTGGTTTTCACTGATCAGATCTAACTGGAGTATGATGTCTAACAGGCAATGTGCATTGCAAGCATCATTCATACATTAGCTCAAATTCAAAATGAAGAAAATTGTCTCCGTAGTGCCACTTACACTGCTCACAAAAAGGGACATTTCAGGATGGTCCTAAAATGCCCTCTAACCTTTTCAGGTGATCTTAATGTGACGTTCTCTTAGCTTGAATGCACATTCAATGTCCAACTATTCAATGTTTCAGTACTTTTTGCACAACGTGCTGTTCACTACCAAGGAGCTTAATGGCAAAATTCATAACATGTTTGATCCATGAATTGCTCAATAAATTTCGGGTTTCAATTAGAATTGGTATTTAAACAGTCCTCCTCATCATGCTGTTCACGTTTTGACATCATAAGACCAAGATGACACCTGACAATCAACAGTGACTCGCCATTGTGAGGCTTCATGCAGGATGTTCACTGGTGGATGTGACCATTGAGCTTAGAGTCTCACAGAGTGTCATCCAGCAGGTGCAATAGAGATAGAAAGAGACTGGAAGAGTCACAGGCATAGAAGGGGACGTCCTTTGGCTACATCCTACACTGATAACCGCTTCATTGTGAATAATGCCCCTCGGAACTGGATGATGAATGCCACACAACTCCAGGCATATTTAAGAGAAGTGAGAGGCACCCAAGTGTCACATCAGACTATTCAAAGCCATTTACATCAGCGTGGTCTGCATGCAAGATGACCTACAAGGGTACCTGACCACACCACCAGTCACAGGTATCATAGTCTTGCTAGACGAGGGACCAGTGGGGCCTCAGTGCTGTTCATTCTATGAAATTCATGCTGAGCAGAAATGATGGCCACCAACTGTGTTGGGAGACGTCAAGGAGAGCTCTATGCATCAGCCACTGTTGAACCCTGATTAGCCTTCTGTGGTTGTGGTGCTAGAGTGCAATGTCTAGTCAATACAGAACTGCCCTACACTATGTGAATGGTACAGTGACAAGCCCCCACTACTTAAATAACATAATTAATCCAGTCACTGTGCACCTGCATGAACAATGCAGGTCTAGTTTAATCTTTATGGACTACAATGCTCCAGCTCAAGGAGGTCTCATCATAAGGAATGGATGCTGGAGACTGAGGTACCTCAAATGGAGTGACTTGCAGTTTCTACAGCCCTCAATCCCATAGAAAACCTATGGGATGAGCTCAGTTGCTGTGTAGAAGCTTGTAACTCCACACCCCAGAACTTCAATGATCTGAGGGCTGCCCTTCAAGAACAATGGGATGCCATGTCTCAGCAGCTAATAACTTTGCTTGTGAACAGCATGAGACGTTATTCTCAAGCTGTAATTGATGCTCAAGGACACATGACAAGTTATTGAGACATTGACTTTTTTTGGGGGGAGGCCCCAAATATTCCTATTTTTTTGCGCAGTGTATACTTACGTACCTTGTAAGTCAATGTCTATTCCATTAAGCAGAATTTAAATATAGCTAGACATATTGGCAAAACCAGACACCAGTTTGTATACAGCTGTTTTGGTATCTCTTAAAGACATCTCAACAAGCCAACACTGTTGACTTTAAGGTGTGTGCTCTGGAAATGATAGAGTTAAAGCATACCACACTCTGAATACAATAACTGTAATTGGGCTCACTGACCTAGTTATTAGGTTGTTATTAGCTATTTCTTTCCAGATCACTCAGCTCAGAGGGAACAAAGCCAGCTAACATATATTGAGAGGAGAAGTAATTCTGATACAGCTGTTCACAAATGGAACAACACCAGACAACCTATACTGAGAGGAGACAGAATTCTGATACATGTTTTCCCAGATGGAATGTCAGGCAACCTATACTGAGAAAAAATGGAATTCTGTTACAGCTGTTCACAGATGGAACAATGGCAGCGAACCTATACTGAGAGGAGACCGAATTTTGGTTCACCTGTTCACAGATGGAATAACGCCAGCCAACCTATACTGATAGGAGACTGAATTCTGATGCAGCTGTTCACAGATGAAACAATGCCAGCCAACCTATACTGATAGGAGACTGAATTCTGATACAGCTGCTCACAGATGGAACAAATCCAAGCCAATGTACACTGAGAGGAGAAAGAATTCTGATTCAGCTGTTCACATATGGAACAACGCCAGCCAACCTATACTGAGTGGGAATGGAAATCTTATACAGCTGTTCACAGATGGAACAACTCCAGCCAACTTATACTGAGAGGAGATGGAATTCTATACAGCCATTCACAGATATAATGCCAGCCAACCTATACTGAGAGGAGACGGAATTCTGATACAGCTGTTCACAGATGTAATGCCAGCCAACCTATACTGAGAGGAGACGGAATTCTGATACAGCTGTTCACAGATATAATGCCAGCCAACCTATACTGAGAGGAGACGGAATTCTGATATAGCTGTTCACAGATATAATGCCAGCCAACCTATACTGAGAGGAGACGGAATTCTGATATAGCTGTTCACAGATATAATGCCAGCCAACCTATACTGAGAGGAGACGGAATTCTGATATAGCTGTTCACAGATATAATGCCAGCCAAACTATACTGAGAGGAGACAGAATTCTGATACAGCTGTTCACAGATGGAACAACGCCAGCCAACCTATACTGAGAGGAGAGGGAATTCTATACAGCCGTTCACAGATATAATGCCAGCCAACCTATACTGAGAGGAGATGGAATTCTGATACAGCTGTTCACAGATGTAATGCCAGCCAACCTATACTGAGAGGAGACGGAATTCTGATATAGCTGTTCACAGATGGAACAACGCCAGCCAACCTATACTGAGAGGAGATGGAATACTATACAGCCGTTCACAGATATAATGCCAGCCAACCTATACTGAGAGGAGATGGAATTCTGATACAGCTGTTCACAGATGGAACAACGCCAGCCAAACTCTACTGAGAGGAGATGAAATTCTGAAACAGCTGTTCACAGATATAATGCCAGCCAACCTATACTGAGAGGAGACGGAATTCTGAAACAGCTGTTCACAGATGTAATGCCAGCCAACCTTTCATTAGAGGAGACGGAATTCTGATATAGCTGTTCACAGATGGAACAACGCCAGTCAACCTATACTGAGAGGAGAGGGAATTCTATACAGCCGTTCACAGATATAATGCCAGCCAACCTATACTGAGAGGAGACGGAATTCTGATACAGCTGTTCACAGATGGAATAACGCCAGCCAACCTATACTGAGAGGAGAGGGAATTCTATACAGCCTTTCACAGATGTAATGCCAGCCAACCTATACTGAGAGGAGACGGAATTCTGATACAGCTGTTCACAGATGGAACAACACCAGCCAACCTATACTGAGAGGAGACGGAATTCTGATACAGCTGTTCACAGATGGAACAATGCCAGCCAACCTCTACCGAGAGGCGATGGAATTCTGATACAGCTGTTCACAGATGTAATGCCAGCCAACCTATACTGAGAGGAGACGGAATTCTGATATAGCTGTTCACAGATGGGTTTAACTGTTATCCCTAAATATAAATATTTTTTTATGGCTTACAGGGTAAGTACTTGTTTTTAGCACTAAAAAGACCGTTTTCTTTTTCCTGGATCAGAGTTACGGTAATTTGCATTATCTTGAACTAATAATAATTGTTTTATACTACATAACTTTAAATTTAATTGCACAGAATAGCCATAGAGAATCTAGTTGATAATCCAACTAATTTAACGAGTCTCAGAAATAATTATTATTGGTTTGGTAAAACAAAGAAGTGAAATGTAAAACAGCCTTTTTACTTTTATTAACCCAGTATAATCTATGATTTAGGGGACTCACAGATGCCTCATACTGGGAGCTTTATTATTATGTACACTGTAACAAGGATTTGTACTGAAAGATTAAGAGGCCAGGCACCAAGCCAGAGTTCAGAGAGTAATCAAGGCAATGGCATTTCTTAAATCTCCCAACGTTAATGCATTTTAGAATCCTTAAATATGACCCCATAGTAACAATAAATTAAAATATTTGTACAAATTGTGTCCCATAAGACGTAAAGAATTAACGATTTATTAATCTGAATCCTAATCCTATATAGTAGACTGTATATTAATAGAGCACTGAACTAAAAAAAAAAAATAGCATATAGTCAGCTATTAATTAAATTATTATTAAAATTACTTTTTTGCTTCTCAAAAGCAGGGATGAAAATTTATGGATGCAAGTGTGTATCTATAAAAATACAAAAAATACATATGGATTTTTTTGTAATTAAAATATTATAGTTGAAAAATATTTTATATGATTAAATTATATTATGTAACATATAGTATTTAGTTACATTATTTTTATATATATTGATATATCTTTTTATATATAGATTCTGTACAGTAAGATATGTAACTAACGGGCAGTGTTGGCATTTAAAATATATTCTATGATAAAAGCTGTTTTATTTTATTAATATATAACTATAATGGTTCATTAAAAAAACTGAACTACTCACTTTTTATTACGGATTTTTTTATATATATTAAACTACAGTGAAAAAAATGGGAATTTATATAGAACATCCCATAAGCAGTTCCCTTTGTAATTAGGTTTCAAGTTTTGCATAAAAAAAGTATACTACGTTCATAGGGTCCTGTCAAAAAAGAACACCTTGCTGCGGCTGACGGGCTCTCATAAATTGGCTAATTTATGCACTACAGTCCTTCATTTTTAAAAGTCTATTCCATAGTCCAAATTTTATGTGTTTAATCTCACATAGATCTTGGCGCTTACAGAGGCTGCTGTATTCTTTTATTTGTATATTATGCAGTCATAGCAGCTTGTACCTGTTCACACCTGCTTTATTCTCTTTGGAGGTGCTGGTCAGTTTTGTGTTTTGTTTTTATAGTAAGCTCATAGATGCAGACACTTTCATTCTTTTGCTGAGACCTCACTACAATGTATTGCTATTGTGATCAATAAAGTTTTATAACACTTGTAATAAAAACATTGAGTTGATCTGTTACGTATCACCAAGTCAAAAGTGGACATTGTTTTTTGCTTTTATTTTATTCCTGTTGTTCCCTTAACTAATATGGTTTTTGTTATTTTCTTTTTATCCAAGATATGGTTCCAGAGTCTTTTTAGTTTCTATTAACTTTTATGGTCTTTGCTTATATTTTAATTATGCAGAGCCGCCTCGAGACACGCCCACAGAGAATCATATGAGCCCCGCCCTATTGGTAATAAACATAAAAATTAATGCTACATAAAAGGGATCGTATCCAGGAGTGGGCACAGAGAGAAGAGGGCCCCTGTTGAAAAACAATATGTGGGTCCTTTGCAGTCCAATAGCGCATCTTAGTGCACAATTGAACTTGCCTTGAAGGTGGTAGTTGTCCCCTTACCTCTTGGGCCCCTTTGCGGCTTCACAGATTGTACCGATGGCATGGTATGTCTGTAACTGATCATATCTCTGGAACCGAATGACCAATGTTTTTTTAAAAAAAGAACAAATTATTTAGAGGAGCCTCAAGAATTGCAAACACTTGTGACTTGACTTTGTGACAGGTCCTCTTTAACCCTTGTCTGGTACCATGAAAAAAAATCTCTAGTTGTACCAATCTGAATGGGGTCACATTGACCTCATAGTACCAGACAGGGATTATTTGGTAAGTCTTACAAACCCCTGGTACATTATACAACTAATTTTGTGGTATTATTTAATGGGGTTCTTCAGTTTTTATTTATTTGAACAGATGATTTAGACAGAACAGAAGTATACATAAATCGTGTCCAAAGAGCTGTTACTGGCCCATGCCCTAAGTGAAAGAGGGGGGTCTCAGGCCTTATAGCTGGTTGTCATTAGCTATGATCAGAAATTTTGCCTCTCAATAGGGTAAGATAGGAAAAGTCATTGCCATCTCATATTTTAATGGTATATTTTGGACCCTCACCAATTCTGAGAATGATGTGGTTGCTGCACTTATTCATCACTGTAGCCTCCTTACCGGTTTTCTTTCTCTTTGCGGCTGGCCCCATTTAATTCAACAGAGCTGTATCTTGCTGTTCCCCTGTTGACAGTCTCAGAGGTCAAAACCCACTGATTTTAAAGTAATCTTATATTTTAGTGTATTTAATAAGATATTACTACCCTTCTTATTTAATTTCTTAAGGACTGATTATGAGATGAACGAATGAACTAATTATCGAAGACTGAACCCTTTTCTGACAACTCTACTGTGCCTAATAATTTGAAACAGTGCATTTTGAGGGTTTTTTGAATTTTGAAGATTATACTCTTATCATTGGGAGGTTTCTCCAATAAAATTCGATGTATACTCTAATGGGTGATGACTTTTATTAGACTGACTGTCATTTGCACCGACCATTTAGGTCAGAGAAAAATATAATTTGCATAATAATTTGGAACATGGTGTAGATAGGCTGTCGACATTGTATGTTTATTTGTTACCTAGTATGCAAATCGCATTGTCTTGGCCATATTGTTTTTGGTTTAACAAGTTGCATGTCCATGTCTTATTCTTAAATAAAAATTAAGATATAAATAGCTTCTATAAATTGTACTAAAAAACGTCTGCAGCTGATAGAATAATATTCCCTCACAAAATCCATACTTTCACCATAACTTAGGCTAACAATCTTTGGAATGACAGGTCTTGCATGCGCAATGGCTAACTCTCTCTGACTTACTATATGAGGCTGTCAGATCGTAATAATAATAATAAAAAAAAAATCCTACAACATTGCATAAAGGCTACACCTATATTTTGTCTGTTGAGTCTCGATGGACTGGAACGCTTTAGAGAATTTCTCCTATCATCCTGACAAACTATGAACTAATTTCTCCCAATGATTTCAGCACTGGGAATACCATCTTGTCAAATAAAGTAAAGCATACATAATAATATAATAATATTATAAAAAAAGTAGAAGACACATAAAAAAACTTAGACAATTAAAAAAGCAGCAGCAAAGTTTCCTAAAAAAAAAAAGTAAATACCCTGTGAATTTATCTCTTCCTTTCCTTGGCATAAGGAATCAGTTATGGAAAGAGAAGATTAAGGAAAGTAAACAGCATTAAAAGCAAAATAATAATTGGGAGAGATGTTTTGTAGAGTATAAAGGTAGTTTTAAGAATTCCCTTATTATTATATAAGCAAATCTCTCCTAAGACAACGTTTTCTTGAAGGTATCTTGCCTGGGATCATACACATAGGTATCAGCGCCAGGAATTGGCACCTACGTTTATTGTGGCTATTAGCCTAAAACAGAATATTACACATAACACATAAAATAGAATTTGTGAAGATAAAGGTTTAGTCCCTGCTAGTTCCAAATGAAACCAATATCACTGATATATCTAAGGAGTTGGTACTTTATACACTTATAATGCAGTAATATCACTCACTGATATTCTGATACTAAATGATATAGTTAAATATAATTGATGACCCACCTAATGTAAGTGAGTCACATTAACAGTCGCCATCATATTAGATTTTGGCACAATTTTCAAAAATACCACTCATTCTGCAATATACTGTATATATGCTGAAAGATCCCTATATTTACACAGATAACCGTCAACCACACGGCTCTGTTTTGGTTAGACTCTAAAGCTGGTGTCACACATAACGACGACGACAACGACGTCGCTGCAACGTCACCATATTCTGTGACGTTGCAGCGACCTCAACAGCGACATCGCTGTGTGTGACACATAACAACGATCAGACCCCTGCTGCGAAATCGTTGCTCGCACCTGAATGCTCCAGGTCATTTTTTGATCGCTGCTATCCCGCTGCGCCATGCTGATAAGCTGATAATCCTTGTGTTTGACACAGCAGCAGCGACGCTACGCTACGTCTGAAACCACACAACGACCGTCGACGTCGCTATGATCGCTGCTCCGTCGCTGCTTTTTAGAACATGTTTGACAGCTTACTAACGATCATCTATGGTCGCTGCTACGTCACAGAATATGGTGACGTTGCAGCGACGTCGTTGTCGTCGTCGGTATGTGTGACACCAGCTTAAGCGTCTAAGAATTAGTGTAGACCTTTCATTTAAAGTGCATTTATTTTTGATTAAAGGGTTCACTCAGAATTTTTTAAATGGCCAGAAAGCAGGGGATATGTGCAAACAGAAAACTTCTTGTCACTCCATTGCCACAGTCAGTTTTAATTAGCTGCACTGCTATCACTATGTTTTGACCACCATCATATGACCACTGCAGCCAATCACTAGCGTAAACCTCGGTTTAGTAATGACAACCTGGTTCAGGCATTGGTTGCAGTGGCGGTATACAAGATGTCAAAGTATCATCCCAAATGCAAGTAGAAACACCGGCGTGGCAGTACTGGAGCAGAGAGTGATTTTCCCTTTACACTGTATTTTATGTTATCACATTCCCTGCTGTCGGGACATTTTTTAATTTTTTGTTTGGCCGTGATTAGCTCACAACAGTACTTACAGTAAACTCATGGTTGGAGCACCATAATCATCAGTTCTCTTTGGTTTATTTAGAGAATCTAGCAGGAATTTATCCCTTTAATAAAGCTGTTGAATGAACCACGTCCCAACAAGACAATTTACATCACCTCACACATTAAAAGCTAATGCTTACAGGTTTGTTCATGGTCTGTCCCACCACACATCCAGTAGCTTCTGAAACCTGATTTCCAGTAGGAGAAGAAGACACCTCGTTGAAGCCCCCTAACCCTGGCTGGAGCTCAGGCAAGTCTTTGACAATCCCAGGAGAAGGTGGCACTTCCTGCTGCTGGGTTGGTTGTTGTAGGTATCCTGGCATGCTTGTAGATGGCACTTGCTGAGGAAACATTCCACTGTGTGGCACATAATCTTGGGGTGCAAAGGGCTGTGAGAAATTGCCACCCACATTAGAAAAAGTTTGGCCTGGCATATTTTGAATATACATCCCACTGGTATGAGGGGAACCAGGGTATACATAAGGGCACTGACCACGAAAATCTTTGACTGGACTTTGAGGTTGAGAGTAACTTGAGGGATACATCAGAGGAGTGTGGAGATGTCCGGACATTGGCTGAGGAAAGGCAGGAGGCATCCCTTGAGGTTGTGTTGTAGCAGTTGATGCTACTGGTAACAAGGTTTGAGCCATACTCATAGCCAGAGATAAGACATTGGCTAAGGAAAACATAGGTGCTGTTGCAGACCACTGGGTGGCTGGTGGAACATTAGATGCTAAAGCATTAGTCATAGTCTGTGGCACAATACCACTATTCAGCATGTGTTGCAAGGCATTTCCATGATTGACAGAAGAATTCATCATGTTAGGAAATAAGGGATTTTGGGAGCTCATATGTTCTGCTGAAGATGAAGGCATCAAGTGTTGGGGTACAGTTGAAAAGTAGTTACCACTATGCATGGTGCTATAAGTTGCTGGTGGAAAAGTGTGGGAAGATGGCATGGAATAGCTGGTAGAGAAAGGTACAGCAGGACTGGATGTTGTTTCAAAAGAAGGCCAGGTTCTGCTAGCCGACATTGGAGAACCTGAAAAGTAAACAGACAGGCATTGTAAATACATTTTTAAGGAACTTGAATTGGCAAAGCTAATGTACACAGTAACTTCTGGAATCAACAGATATTAAAATAACATTTTGTGACTTTCCAGTTTCAACCAAAAGATCTTCAACCTAGGATATAAATTGTATAATTTCATGCATAATCCATGAATGGATAGGAAGTAATTGCCCCCATTGAACCAAGAATCTTCCTCTACAAGATCAGCAATTCCACTTCTCGCTGCTTCTGCCTTAAGGTAAAATATCAATTAACAGATACGTATATTTTGAAATGCATAAAAATGTAAGATTTGTGTAATCCAGATGTGAAAGATCTTGGAAGAATGAAATTGAGATTACAGTACATAACAATAACCCATTGTAGTAACAATTTTGGGAATGCCCTTTTCTGTCCTAGAATGACTGTGCCCAATTGCGTAAAGCAAGGTCCATTAAGACATGTTTGGATCAGTTTGATGTGAAAGAACATGACTGCCTGCACATAGTCCTGACCTCAACTCCGCCAAACACCTTTGACATAAAAAAGAACGGAGATTGTGAGCCCGGTCCTCTCACCCAAAATCAGTGTCTGACCTCACAAATGATCTTTTATATGAATGGGCAAAAATTCCCACAGTAACCCTCCAATATCTTGAAGAAAGCCTTCCCAGAAGAATGTAATCTCTTATAGATGCAAAGGGAGAATTAAATTCATATTTATGTCTATGAATTTGTAAAAGGATATAATAAAAGCTTCTATAGGTGTAACATGTAGATGTCTCAATACTTTAGCCTATAAGTCTATATAGTGTATTTGGCAACATAAGTAAAAAAAGGGAAAATATCTAATAAATGGTGCACCACAACTAAAGTATATACAGAAGAGACACACTGGTAGTTATAGGCCACCATACATATTAAGGAAAAGTACTGTGAACTCTCACAAGACTGAGGATGTTCAGTGACCATAATATGGTAAGTTTCAAAATAACATTCTATAGAAAATTTCAAAGGTAAAATGCAAAAACCATGAACTTTAGGAACGCTTAATTGTACACACTGGGACTGTGTCATGGTAACTGGGGATACAGAGCATAACTGGGGCATGTTTAAGGATATACTACTAGAATCCTGTAAAAAACGTATACCTTCTGATAATAAAATATCCAGAAATAACCACTAAGAAACCACTATGGATATATATGACAGTACAAAGTATAATAAGGCAAAAACAAAGAGCATTAAAAATCTTGAAGGCCGAGAATACACAAACAGCATTTCAGGAGTATAAAAATCTCAATAGGAAATGTAAAAAAGAAATCAAGCTAGCAAGATAGCTACTGAAACACAAATTGCCACCAACCTTAAAATAAACCCCCCAAAAATAAATAAATACATCAATGCCAAAAAGAAAAGATAAGAGATAATAACAGGATAATTATAGACGACAAAGAAAAAGCTGAGATTTTAAACAGGCACTTTTCATCCATGTTTACCAAAAAACTGACTGCTCCAGCTATCATTCAACAAGGCAAAAATCAAAGTTCCCCCCTCAATAAAACTAATTTAACAAACAAAGTAAAGAAGTACACCTGCGTTTGAGCAAATTAAACATTGACAAATCCCCCGGGGCCAGATGGCATTCATTCACGGATAATGAGGGAATTGAGCTCAGTAGTTGATAGACTGCTGTATCTGATCTTCTTAAACTCTTGTGACAGGGTTGGTTCCACAGGATTTGAGGATGGCTGATGTGGTGCTGGATATTTAAGAAAGGTAAGAAGGTATGTCCAGGCAACTACCATCTGGTAAGTCTGACATCAGTAGCATGCAAAGTTTTTGAGGGCATTTTAAGAGATGACATGCAAAAATATATTGCAGAAAATAATATAATAACTGATATCCAGCATGGATTCATGACCAACATATTGTGTTTCTCTGAAGAGGTAAGTGCAAATCTGAATATTAGTAATGCAGCTGATATGATTTATTTGGACTTTGAAATGGCACATAATACTGTACCAAATAAAAGCTTTATAATCAAGATCCAGAAGCAAGGAGAAGGGGAAACTATAGGCAGATGGGTAAGGAATTGGCTAAAAGATAGGAAACAAAGAGTTGTCATAAATGGTACATTCTCTAAATTGGATATAGTGAGCAGTGGGGTGCCGCAGGGACCGATTGTTTTTAATCTACTATTAATGATTTGTGGTTGTGATTGAGAGTAAAGTGTCAGTCTTTGCTGATGATACCAAACTATGAAGGATATTAAAACCTGACCTTGATAGTACAATATAACAAAATGATCTGGATAAGATGTCAGAATGGGCAGACACTTGGCAAATGAGATTTAATATCGATAAATGTACAGTAATGCACCTAAGATGGAGTAATCCTATTGCTGCATATACATTAAATAGAAGTAAACTCGGGACTACAGAACAGGAGAGGGACTTGGGGATTCTGGTTACAAGTAAGTTGAGCAGCAGCACTCAATGTCAAGCAGCAGCTGCAAAAGCAAACAAGATTCTAGGGTGTATGAAAAGAGAGATTAGATCCTGTGATCCCAATGTATTGTTACCCCTCTATAAATCAATTGTAAGGCCACATCTGGAATATGGGATCCAGTTTTGGGCTCTACATTTTAAAAAGGATATTCAGACGTTAGAGTCAGTTCAAAAGCAGGAAGCTAGATTATTGCAAGGAATGGAAGGCCTCCCATATGATGAGAGGTTGGAAAAGTTGGGCTTGTTTAGCTGAGAAAAAAAACGTCTAAAGCTGGTGTCACACACAGCGACAACGACAACGACGTCGCTGCTACGTCACCATTTTCTGTGACGTTGCAGCGACGTCCCATCGCTGTCGCTGTGTGTGACATCCAGCAACGACCTGGCCCCTGCTGTGAGGTCGCCGGTCGTTGCTGAATGTCCAGCTTCATTTTTTGGTCGTCACTCTCCCTCTGTGACACACACATCACTGTGTGTGACAGCGAGAGAGCGACGAAATGAAGCGAGCAGGAGCTGCACTGGCAGCTGCGATAAGCTGTAACCAGCGTAAACATCGGGTAACCAAGGGAAGACCTTTCCCTGGTTACCCGATATTTACCTTCGTTACCAGCCTCCGCTCTTGCTGCCAGTGCCGGCTCCTGCTCTGTGCACATGTGGCTGCAGTACGCATCGGGTAATTATCCCGATGTATACTGTAGCAAGGAGAGCAAGGAGCCAGCGCTAAGCAGTGCGCGCGGCTCCCTGCTCTCTGCACTGTGACATGTAGCTGCAGCACACATCGGGTTAATTAACCTGATGTGTACTGTAGCTAGGAGAGCAAGGAGCCAGCGCTAAGCGCGGCTCCCTGCTCTCTGCACATGTAGCACAGCGACGTTATGATCGCTTCTTCTGCTGTGTTTGACAGCTAAGCAGCGATCATAACAGCGACTTACAAGGTCGCTGTTACGTCACCGAAAATGGTGACGTAACAGCGACGTCGTTGTCGCTGTCGCTTTGTGTGAACCCAGCTTAAGAGGAGATCTCATTTATATGTATAAATACATGTGTGGTCAATATAAAGGACTGGCACATGACTTATTCCTTCCAAAGACCATACTAAGGACCAGGGAGCACTCATTACGAGTGGAAGAAAGACAATTCCGGCAGCTTAATCGGAAAGAGTTTTTTACAGTTATAGCAGTCAGACTGTGGAATGCCCTACCACAAGAGGTAATAATGGCAGATGCTATAACAGCTTTTTAAAAAGGGCTGGATGATTTCCTCAGTACACACAAAAGATCTAATAGGTGGAGGACGGTTAAATTTAATGGACCTAGGTCTTTTTTTAAGCCTATGTAACTATAACATTATTAAATTGTTGTACAAGGAGTAGATATAAGTGATTTCCATTATTTAACTGCAATTAAGGAATTACCTATGGTCATAGTAGGAGGAAGAGATTTCGTTCTAAGATCTGGTGCGCCCGTAAGAGGTCCAGCTGGACCAAACACATCATTGTCTAGAACAGGACTGCTCTGGTAGACCTGGCCAGGGGAACCAATTCCTTTGCTGGGACTTGTACATACTAAATCTAGAAAAAAAAGTAAAGCTTTATGTATTGGAGACATTATTTGTAATTCTTAAACTTAAATCTTGGTGACAGAAAATAAAGGAAGTCACTCATACCTGTAAGAATACTATTATTTCAGGTACTTACCACTGAGCGAAGAAGAAGAAAAGGATCGTGACAACTCTTGAAGTTGAAGATCAGCCTGTGGGAAAATATTGAGATGACATATTGGCAATTTTTTCCACATTTGTCACTTTCGGTCCTTGTATAACTAACGACCATCATACTCTTTACACCAGTTAATATATTGCTTTTGATTTCAGTTGAATCTATCTAATTGATTTTAGTTATTATGGTTATATCATCTTATAGGTTTGAGAAAATTAATTATTTTTAAAATGATTGATAACTAATTACATGGAGTCAACTATACCTGCAAATTAGGCAGAGAGGCAGTGCATGGACTAGTTGTAAGCTTATCAATGTCATCTTCTCGGTCTCCATTAGCCTCTTTTTTCAGAAGAGTTTCCACACGGTGGATGATGTCCTTAATCCTATTGGTGAAGCTCTCTCTTTCCGACTGCATAATAAACTCATTGTTTACCTGGAGAAGAATAAAAGAACACAAAGAAACTTAACTCTATGTTTTTACTTTAGCTCTTTGTACACTATAAACGTTTAAATGGATCTCTGCTGAAAAAGCAAAAGCTTATAACTGGTCTTAAATACACCTATTGTTGTATGTACAATATTAAACCTATTAGAGCAATAATTTAAAGTTGTTATCCAGGACTATTTTATTTTTTTAAGTACAGGCCTAAATATTAACAGGCAAGTAATTACTAACTATCAGCCTGTTCTATCCAGCGCCGACTCAGAGCAGTCACTGACCACTGATCACTGATCACTTCCCGCGATTCAGCTGCACTATGTCAACAGAGTAGCTCTTTCTCTTCCGGGCTGCTTTGTAGATGGAGTGTGACTGCTGATGTCATGCTGCTTGAGAGCATTCTCCCTGCAGGGAGCTGGCTGTCAATCCACATAATGTCGGCAGTCATGGGCCATCAACAGACCTGAGAGAAAGAGAAGCCGCTGATCTGTTGATGAGAATTCAGCAGAAGTCGTTGAATTATTGGCAGGAGTGGCCTGTGACCACTCTGTGCCGGCAAAGATCGGCGCCGGGAAGAACAAGCTGATAATTAGGAACTACTTGCCTGTTAGTTCTTAGGCGCATACACTTACAGCAACAGGAGGGCAGCACTTTTAATGTGCCTAGCCCAAAGGATTTAATGCACTGATGGGATACAGCAAAGCCCCCAATAAATATGGAGGCATCACAAGTGCAAAACACTAATGAAGCAACCACTCACAAACAACCAATACATGGAGGTGGTGATTGCTGGATGATAAAATTGCACATAAATGGCTTGTATAGGGCGCCAATCACACATGTAGGTGCACAGTGTCTGGCTAGAAGCCTATTAGTTACGCCCATACTATTAGACTAGGCGGGCTGCCCAGCACTATATAAGTTCACTACATAGGAACGAAGACCCCAGATTACAAGGCCTACTAAATTATATTCCTCTTTTTGTTGCTTTTTTCTTAGGCACAAAGTAAAAGAAATAGCTTTAGATAACCCCTTTAAGTTGTAAAACTTCTCTTATTTTTGTAAGTAGAGAACTTCTATCTATAGACAGCCATTTTACAGGGTTCAATACTATTGTAGTGCAAAATTGTCTTGTATTTCAACTTATCTGGCATTGTTGGCTTAAAGTGTGCCTCCAATTTTAAGCATCTTTACATAAATCATTGCACAAAAATAACAGTCTACCATAAATCCCAAAAATGCCTCTGTCTCCACCTATCTGAGTTCTCTGGTCTTAACCTCTTCCCCCTGCACTGATCACACAAACTAAAAGCACTGGTAAATCCATCTTCAGAAAGGCAGAAATGAACATGAATTATAAGCTTTACTAAAAGGGCCAGTTATAGTTACTGCCATAGAAGTCTATAGAGAGAAGAGGGCGAGAGATAGAGGCAGAGACACACGCAGAGATGGTACTGCTATCATGTATGTGAGAGAGTGTGGTAGGTGAGCCGGATCTTGGCCTCTCTCTTTTTGTGTAGTGTCTCAACAGTTTTGCAAAAAGTATCATACAGCAGTTTTAATTATTTCTGTAAATCAGCATCTGGAGTGTGATAGTAAAACATTGTCTAAACATTAGGGCTATACATAAGGGTGTCACTATTCAACCCATGTATTATTGTAAGAATGTGTTTAGAAAGTGTTGTCAGATTACTTCCAGTGTAGCTGCATAGCTGCAGTTTTGGAACATGCCATAGAGATCATTTAGGAGCAAAGGCTGACATTTACCCTAAGAGTGTAATCGAGACAAACAAGATATGCCGGTACTTGAAAACTATTTATTTCACTAGTGCGTACAAGCTGCCGAAATCTTCAGCTGCAAGATACTAACAACAAGCTTGGTCTTCTATGGCCATAGCTTAAAAAAATATTTTTATCCAGGGTTTGTATATTCAGGTAGCTCTTCTGCTACCATAAAACAAGGCAAGGCTGCATGATGACATCTAGGTCTGTTTTTCTTAAAGAGGCAATTCTGCTATTTCATTTGTGGGGTAAAATAAAGATGGACTGATTGTCAGAAGGAATTTTTTTAAATTTAAAATGTTTTTTAGAATTTTTTTTCAAAATTGGATTTTTGCCTTTCATGTTGATAAAGAAGCCAACCCTTCTGGGGTCTATGCTGCCTGCTTTTAAGAAAGGTTATACCGTAAATCTACAGAGAAGGCAATCCTTATTTATAAAGTTTCTAAATTCTCTATTAAGTTCACAGTACCTATTAGATTCAACAAGTGTTTATAGGCAATACATACAAAGCAGAGATCACAATGATTCATCACTATCTGGTTACTGAGATTTGCCGACCATTTATTAATCCTTAGGGTTCATGCGCACATTGCGTCATTGCATGCATTTACGCTGCGTATTGCACTGCAGCGTAAATACATGCGTCCTGCATCCCCTGCACAATCTATGAAGATTGTGCATGAGACGTGCGCACATTGCTTTTATGAATGCAGCGATTTGGGTGCTAAAATTTTGACCCAAATCTGTGCGTTCATAAAATGAGCATGTCAATTATTCCGTGCGCTTTGGATGCAGCTACCACTCTGTCTATGGTGGGGGCAGCAGCCATAGCGCATGCAATCGGCTTCTTTTGTACATAAAAACTGCATCCATTATGCAGTGTTTCTGCAGCGATTTGACGTGCACATGTGGTCAAATCGCTGCAGAATATTCAGCAGTTACATGCGCATGAGCCCTTACTTGGATGAAGAACCCTATTCGGAAAAACATTGAACTCTACGTGTCCAACTCAGTTATTGGTAAGAATATTAAGAATTATAGTTTATGCAGCTCCGTGGGGAGCAAGAAGTATCCTTTCATGTTATAAGTCTGTCTTTAAAATAAAGAATTAAAAAAAAAAAGAATATTAAGAATAAGGATACTAAGTACATTAAGTATATTATAGTATATATATATATATATATATATATATATATATATATATATATATATATATATATATATATATTATGTTAAGAATATTGGTACAAGTAGTGATTTAGAAAAAATATGTAAACTCCTGCACTATAATATTTTTTGTACTTGGCTATGTTCACATCCAGCATTTTGTTTTGGTTTTTTTTGCAGCTTTTTTATGCAAAATTAAAAACTGCTTTTTACAAGACCAGTAAAAGCTAGTGATTTCAGAAATCTCATGTACACAATTGCTTTTTTTCCCCCCTGATTGAATTGAAAAACTGCATCATTTTTTTAAATCTGCAGTACAGTATGTCAATTCTTTCAGTGTTTTTGTAGTCTTTTTATGACTCACAGAAAGTAGAGACAGTGAAAAAATGCAGCAAAAACCACAAGAAACGTTTTTGCAGCTTTTTTTCTGGTAATTTTGCAACATGTACTTTATACAAAGCACAAAAATAATCCACACCAAAAAATGGCAAAGATGCAGCAAAAAACACATGTCAAATCTTTCAGCTTTTTTGCAGTTTTTTTTTCACACGTAGAAAGTAATGAGATAGTCAAAAAATGCTGCAAGAAACACAACAAACATTTTGGTCAATTTTGCAACATTTACTGTAGACAAAGCACAACAATAATCAGTAACAAAAAATGTAAAAAAAAATGCAGCAAAATGTGCGCTTTGAATGCACCCTTTATACTGCCAAGAAAACGCTTCGGCTGCAGAAACAAAAAGGGTAAACTCTGCTTGAGAATATAGTCTTGGGGTTGACCACATGCTTTGTTACTTACCATAACTGCTGCAATGTCCTCTGGGTTATCCCCATCTAGGTCAAACTTGAAAGTGACCATTTTACCATTATAGGTCTGCAGCTGACACTCTACAACACGATCACTTTTATCGGAGATCTGCACAAAAAGAGAAGAAGAAATTGATTGCGAACAGGATAATATTGAATACTGATTCTGCTTAGTACACCACCATATTTTCTCCATCTGAGAAAAACTGGCTAATGGTGCTAATCTGATTCAGATCTGTGTTTGATCAGTGTTTGATCATTGTGGGATCCATTTTTCTCGTGTGTGGAGAAGAATAAAAAACAACTTTCTCCACCTTCTCTTTTTTTGTCAGTCCATGAAAATCATGCCACACTCAGATGTCATCCAAGTGTGCTCGATTTTTTTCTATGGACCCATGGACTTGAATGGCCAGATGCCATCCAATTTTTGGAGGCAAATCTTGCATGCTGTGAGTCTGATCAAAATATCGGACGTGCACTGCCTTATTGAATAACATTGGTCCGAGTGTGATCTGATTTTTGTGGGATAGCAGTCGGACTGAAAAATATGGTCATCTGCACATCAAGCATTCTTATTCATGCAACTTGAGTTTTCCAGTTTGGTATACTACACAATTGTAACTAAATGAGATAATCTTATATAGTAATAGCTTTCCTTAAATTATTTTTGCCATGAAAAAGGTGGATTAATAGAGATACTAGTGCCATTCTTATGCATTATATATCGATCTTCAACTATGGTTGACCACGCATCATGGTAAAAACTTGAGGCTACTGTATCTCGTAGGGAAAGTCAGATTGTTCTTAACAGCTATACCTTGTGAGGAGTCCTTTAGGCTTTAGGCGTAAAGCATTGAAATGAAATGCTTTCAAGGTTTTTCACTTCAAAAATACGGCTTGCACTAATTTTATAAATCCCTTGAAATACTTGTCTGTCTTACAAATACACAGTGAGCTTCAGTTAGCCTTTAGGTGAATGCTTACATTGATTATACGCAGTCTTGACCTTGCTTTACGTCGCAGTAGTTTAGCAGGTGTCCTCTTCACAGGGGACTTGACACTCCTTTCTACAGGAGAGAGGCCTTCACAGCCATCACTTTGCCCTGAGGCCACGTCGGATGCATAGCTGGAAAGATATTTTAACATGTTGTATGGTATGATATTAAGGAAGTGGAAGAGAGACATTTCTCATTACCAAAGATCATAGCAAGTTGGAAGATAGTTTAGGACACCCCATGCAAGCAAGAGAAAATCTTGACTGGTAAATTACTTTCGAGACAACCTCATATTCAAGTGAATTTTCTTTTTTTTTAATTTTTACTCACCTATCCACTGGAGAGGAAATATCACTAGGTAGTCCAAGAGGAGAAGTTAGGTCTGAATTAACACTTACAGCAATACTCTGAGAAAAGAAGACAGTGAAAGACTGACAATAAATATCATAATAAAATAATTTTCTAAAGGCAGACAACACAACATTTAGAAAAATATACAATATTTAAAGTATACATAATTAAAGTGAACCAATCACCAGGATTTTCCTATATAAGCTAAATCCAGTGCTATACTGGCACTATCAAGTTGATTTTATACATACCTTTAGTTGTCAGATTGGATGTATAGTTTCTGAAATACAGGCAAGTAAATTTACAGAAATGTACAGCTTTTTGATTGGTAGCAGCTGCCAAATAGCTAATATGTGGGTCGGGTTTTGCTATCTATTCCAACCCCTGTCTGCCTTCCTAGCCTCTGTAGATGCTAGACTGTATGGGCAGCATTTCTAACACGCCCCTATCATGTGACAGAAATGACTTATACCTGGAAGGAGCCCGTACAGTCTAGCATCTGCAGAGGCCAGACAGCAGACAGGGGTGGGAATAGATAGCAAAACCCCAACCACATATTAGCTATTCGTCAGCTGCTGTCAATCCAAAAGCTGTACATTTCTGTAACTTTACTTGCCTGTATTTCAAAAACTATACAGGAAATCTGACAACTAAAGGTATGTATAGAATCAGCATGATAGTGCCAGTATAGCACTGGCTTTAGTTTATATAGGAAAATCCTGGTGATAGGTTCGCTTTAAATATGTTTTATTACAAAAAAGCTTATAAATCCTAAAGTTATTCTATTACTTACCCCAGGAAAACATATTTCTGGCTGAGTGCCTGGTGGGCTATTAGGATCTTCTTGGGAGGCATCGCTTGCAGGTCTTTGGGACCCATCTGCAGTATCCATAAAGCCAGAAGAACTTAGGTACCCATCTGTCTCACAGTCCGCTGGAAAACAGATATAATTTTACATGAATACTTAGCTAATTAATCTTGAAAGCACAGGAGATGGGATTAAAGACTATACATTTCTCCCATGACACATTATATTTTCTACGTGTTAGAGATTACAACATTTTTGACGACCTCTGAATGTTTCATAAGATCTGCCTCCATAAGATGTCCATACATATTAGACTAACGGTCATGTGAATAGACGATTTAAACCGCAATCTCCAATGTATAATCTAGAAATCCTATAGACATTTTAATTTAGACTCCCAAACCCTTAAATTTTGGCATGAATAACTATACATCCAATTTGTATTGGGCATGCCAACTCTCCCCTGACAGTTGAACAGGGATGAGAAGGACCAGTGGGGTGTCAGATCAGACGAATTAAAGACAAAATGGATATGATTGCATCAGCAGAAGGATTTCTTACCAGATGGAAGGATCATTTCTAGATGTATGTTCCCTCAACCAAGGATCAACAACTATCTAATGTGAGTGACCACCTATACATATTTACCAACTTGACTCACTCTACTAAGACTCATTTCATTTGTAACTTCCATTTGGGATAAATGACAAATGTTGGCTTCTGTATCCAACTAGCTAATTACAATCTCCATCATTTAAACATTTTACACTAGTGAGCAATAACATTCTCCACTACAAGCGTACACTATCATACTATAATCAAATGCAAATACATGTCATTTACTTGAATAATATGCTCAGTATACGCTGCCAAAATATAGAGCTTACATGTAGCAGAAGAGTAACAAGAGTGTCTGAAGTTAAATGGATGATGCTGGTCTGCTTCTGGCTCCTCTGGTTCAGGCAAGAATGTACCACTGCTGATTGACTCAACAGAGTCTGAAGTTGTTGGTAAGGATGTAGGACCAGATGTCACATCGGAAGTAGTAATAGTTGTCGTGCTTTGAGGACCTCTCAGCTGCTCAAGAAGCTTGAGAATGCTTTGCTGCTTCTCCTCTTCTTTCTTCTTCAATTCCTCTTGGGCACGTCTCACCTTCTCTCGCTTCCGTTTTATGGCTAATACCCGGTCTCGGATAGCTTTAGCGACAGTTTTGTAGTCAGCTTCACAAACAAAGTTAAGTACCACCTGGGGAACACATGGAAATATGTCCACTATTAATTGATTCCAACCATCAAATTTTCCATTCATATTATTTTAGATTTTCTTAAATCATGTCACCTATATACAGATAATTTTAAAGAAAAGGTGTGTTAAGGAGCATTTACACCTAAGGTCGAATACTCGTTTAGCCAACAGTTATCTCCCCAAATCTACGATACACGTATTTATTTATTCCAGCTGTTCGTGTGTTTTTAATACATGAGATCAAAACGAACCGGTATTGAAATTCAAAAAGCCTGATTATTATTATTCCGCAACATCCATCTGTGGGGGAAATGTTGTGAGCCCCATACACATTAGATGATCAGCTTCTTTCATGTGTATGGTGGTCTTAAAGGTTTTGCCTGGGAAGAACATATTGATGACTTATCTATAGGATAGGCCATCAATATGAGATATGGAGGTCCAACACCTGTAACTTCAACTGATCAGCTGAAATGTGCTGGTAGTGACCAAATGTACACAATTGGTGTGACTGAAGACCACAGATCTGTACATCGTTCAGTGTCCACAGCCAAGTACTGCAGTTTATCTCCCGTTCACTTGAACTATATACCACTTAAATAATATATGTAACAGTTGGGATTTATCTTTAATAAGTTATGACATAATCAGAAAACATTCTTCCAAACAATAGGAAGTTTGAAGAGTTGACAGCTGCTAAGGGTGAGGCCTCTTAGCAACTGATAACTACAAAATACAAGTATAGTTTAGTACACAAAAGTTATACGACATTGGTGGATGATGTTCTTTGTCCCTACCGCCACTTAAAAAGTGACAAACTATTTATTTTGGAGGGGGATAGGTTTAAACATTCTATTCAATTTCTTTTACAACGTGAAAATGTAGGTTTATTAGATTCTTACCATCTCTTGAGCCACCTCTTCAGCTACATCCTTGTACAGGTCAAAGAGAAACTCAATAGCATTGTTATCTTTGTATTTGCCGTGCAGTTTTTTGGTGTCATCCATCCTCAGCCAAAGCTTTAAGGCTGGTTTAACTCCATCATCCTCCTCAGCCAGTTCAACATGGACTCCAGTGTCCTCCTGAAAGAAGGAGTGTTCAAGCAGGTCCTGGATGGTATATCTGTCAAGGTTGAAAGTCAGTTATTGATTACATCTTGTAAAATGACAATATAACTAAAAGCAGAAATTAGAAAACTCCACATTGCTTATTCTTCTGTTCTAGCTAACTAACTCACTCACTAACTAAATGACTAACTAATCGAGTCTATATCGTCAATAGATGGTGGAAGCCAACACAGCCATGATACATAGATAAGACATAGAAAGCAAAACTTTCCCTTTATGTTTTTGAAAACTTTAGCAGGCCATACACATACACTTGCTAGGCTTCTTACTTCCCCCAAACACATACAGTGTTGGCTAAGCCATGCATGTATGTGTTCTGAATTGGGTCTGAGGTATAAGTCGCTGTCAGACTCTTCCGGTGTTGGCTCACTTCCACCAAGAACAACAGAATTGGAAACAAAAGGAATAATCTTGGAACAAACCTTCCGATTTCATCAACCAACATAATTTAGTGGTTGTCCAAATTCTCTTCCGAGATGTTGCTGAAAAAAGAGTCAGGCATCTTGTATTTCACCACGTCTAACCCTTCTTTCTGTGACATCTTGGAGTAGAATTAGGGCAACCACCCTATTACGTTGGTAGACGAAATTAGCATGTTTGTCCAAGTTTAATCATGGCTACTTTTATCAGCCTAGCACATTTTTGTCACTAGTACTATCCAATTGTTCTCTAGTGTCCCACTTCATGTATGACAATATATAACATAACGTCTATATAAGAGACAAGTATATAGATTCCACTGACATCTGGGGTGGGTTAAGGTGATGCCACATCAGAGCTTTAAAGTGAGAATAAATGTAAATAAACTAATTCGTTGACGTTCACACCAAAGTTGAACCTTTGATTGCATAAGAACAACTCCCTAATTACCTCTCCACACCTCACCCCTAAGTCTGAGCACCTATTGTCCTCTGATCAGGTCAGTATAGTTACTCATGTTTTTGAGGAGAGTTTACCTTTCATTCTTGTTCATGCGTATACAGCCCTCGATGATCTCTTTAAGCTCCGGAACTTTAACTTTATAGAAACTGTCTGGCTTCATGCCCTGAAGACGATGAAAAGAAACATAATGTCAGGTCAGAAAGGTTTCGCCAAGCATACTTCTGTTTCGCCAAGCATACTTCTGTATGGAAAGGCTGAAATAGTAACATGCTGACGACCTGCAGACTGGGCACACAGAATGAGGGTGACCATAAAACAAGGCTGAATGCCAGGAGCTCAGGTTAAACAGAACTTGTTCTCTTCTATATATAACTAAGATTCCCAAAACACCATGTTCTAGGCACTTATAAAGTACTTGTGTATTTTTGTAGCTTAGTATTTTGTACCTATATGATGAAAATACTGTATAAGGTTAGCTAAACTTTTACATATTTTTTTAATGTTATAATCCCTGTTTATTAGTGTTAATCAGTGGTGGTCCTGTGACCCACACCGAATGCTCAAATCAAGAGGAAAAAAAATCTCAGCTTCTCATTGAGCAGAGGAGTTTACGGACCAGTAGACTTTCTATAGAGCTGCCACGCTACTTGTGGATAAACCAAGTGCTTTAAGCACTTGATTGGAGCAATCGGTGGGGATGTAAGGACCCAGGCCTTATCCAGTTAAAGAGGTTGTCCAGTACAGCCCCTTCTTAACAGCTAATATGCCCATCATGAAATAATAAAACAGTTACCTCCCTAACCAGCATAGTTCCTCCGATATCAGTGCTCTGTCTCCCGGCAGACACAGCCACTGATCAGCTGCAGACTTCAATTATAACATAATCTTGAAGGATGCAGCCAATCAATCAGTGGCTGCTGATTGACTGCATCCCAAGGTAAATTTATGTTTTTTATATATTTTGATGTGGATAACATGTTTAACAATACTTAACAGTGGCTATGCCATATTACAAACATTTTTAAACCCAACTAATAAAGCAAAATTAATGCACATGGGCAAATATGCTGTGACTTAAATGCAAAAGTAAATAACCTTAATTTTGCACCATGTTACTAATGTATATAGCTAGACATTTTGGTAACATTATGTGAGCCCACCATCCACTCGGGTCACTACATTGGACAGTGTACCTGTAGAATAGGGGACCTACATCTCCTTTTGTATAGGAAAGGCTTTTTTAAGGGGAGTCTGTAAGCTCAAAAAGACCATTAAAACCAACGACAGGTTTGGTAAGCAGTTAAGTTCACTTTCCCACCTATTTGTTTTCTATCTAACTGTGCCCTCAATTTCCTGATGTTACATGAGCCAGAGAAGGGCAGATATAAATGCAAAGCAAGTAGTGCACCAAGCACCTGGGCTTTGTTTGAACAGTCATCATTTTACTGGAAGAAATAATGCAGCATGCTGAGCTATTTCTTTGAAAGTAAAGGAATCTTCAATCGAGGCTCAGATATAGAGCTGAACAAAGTCTAAACATCCATTTACACTTACACACACAATCTGGTGATCTTAAAGAGGTTGTCTGGGACTTTAATGATGCCCTATCCTCAGGATAGTTATCAATCTCTGATCGGTGGGAGTGCCACACCCGGTACCTCCCTGATCAGCTGTACCAGATGCTCCCGGTAGCTGAAACTACTCAGTTGCGGAGCTGCACAGCTTCATCAAATGTACAGTGGCAGCAGTTGGGTACTGCACATCTGCCCCCTATTGATTAGATTAGGGAACGGATGTACACTAACCAGTCACAGCCACTATACAGCTGATGGAGCCGTGCTGTGCAGCTCCGCAACTGAGTAGTTTCAGCCAGCAGCAGCATCTGGTACAGCTGATCAGTGGGAATGCCGGCTTTTGCACTCCCTTCCATCAGTCATTGATGACCTATCATAAAGATAGGCTATCAGTGTTAAAGACCTGGATAACCCCTTTTATGGTTTCCATTGAGCGATCTGTCATAGATCATTCTGTGCACATAGGCCGCCATTGTCCTAGCCATTGCATGTCCTGTTTGTTTACATAGGACGATGTGCTGCCAAGAATGATGGTCTTATGTACGGCACAAAAGCTCAAATGAGCGTTTATTTCGTATGTCGGGTGATCGGCAACCTATTTACACAGAAAGATTATTGTAAAATGTTTATAATAATCTGTCCGTGTAAATAGACCTTAGGTCTCCTGTCATACAGGTGTACTACGCAGATTCTATCCATCTATGAGCACTGTATGCAGGAAGAACACTGCTACATTATAGAATAAACCTTTCAATTTACTAGGCCTGTTCTCTGTCTTTAGAGACCCTCATTGTGAGTGCAGACCACGGCTCTTAATCCTCTCCACAATCCCCCCCAGCATTTGCCGTAGGAGACTCACATGGGTCTGTGCTGTGTATCACATCGCTAAATGTATATTATCGGCACCGTAACCAAGACGACGCGCGGTAACTGTAGACGTACACAGGACCAATGGAGCTTAAAGCTGGTTTATTGTCCTAATTAATTTAGTGCTGATGTGTTAAACACACAGACAAGCTGCAGAAGCACACAGGGTTTTACATAATGTATAGCACTTATAACACAAACTGACAGGAGGAATCTTAAAGGGATTGTATTGTTAAAATAAATGTTAATCCCTGTAGCTCAATTATTTATCTTCAAGGGTTCTCAAGTAGAAGCTATTTATCTTAAACATTTCTAGAGGGTGTGAATGCGACGTCCAGTTTGTTCCATTTATGATCAGCTGCCTTGTCCTCTATAATGATTACATGCTTTCTCTCACATCTAGCACATGAAATATCAATTGGTATTTTCCCTTAAATAAAATATTGACAATTTGTAAGGGCACTGAACATACAGTTTTCCTTCTTTCAAGGTATGAAGGCTTTGGGGTTTATTTACCAGTTTTTGGCAGAATTCCGTTGTAAAAGTGATTGAAGTGTTGTTGCGCTGCTCGTAGTTTTTGGCATTCCTGTCTTGTTTTTTTTAAAGTGGGTGAAGGGTCATGCTCCTAATTGGAGTACTTTTTTGTGGTGGCTCATGGAAGCCAAGAGATGTGCCACATTCATTAAGGTGTACACGACTCTTAGTGAATTTGGTGCATCTCACTCCAGTGAACCCTTCATCAAGTCTCGGATGAAAAATGACAGTCATGAATCGAGGCCTACATATTTCATTTCAGACATTGAGAAACTGCTCATTCACCTCATTTCAACTGTATTTACTTTGCATAGTCTATGTGATTATATTCTATATGTTATACTGTGTATATACACGTGTCCTCATTATGTGATTTTTGTGCATTTTTGATATTAGGGCTTCAGATGGTGCCACCATGCTCTGTCAACATAGTTGGCAGCAAAAATGTTTAGTTTCTGAGCAGTTAGCTAACAGGATAAGTCAAAGGAAGAGCTTAAGATTGACATGGAAGTGTGCATTGTGAAGCTATGAGATTAATCGGAGAGTCAGAGGGCCTAATATAAAGCTCTGGTGCCATGGAAGCAAATAGTAACCTACAATTAGCCTGTGTAGAGTGTTAAGACTGAGACTTGTCCATCTGAAAAGAAGAAGTCAACTGGAGGCCAGTATTGGCTTGCTTATCGTTGAACCATTGGTGGGTAGAGGCTGAACTGGCTTGTCCATTGTAGAAGAAGGCAATGGATTGGAGGCCGAAGAGACTTTGATGGATGGTTTAGAGAAATGTTGCACGCTGGTCATAGTAACACTCCTTGGGATTCCATTGAGCAAGAGTTATCACTCTTGTGTCGCTTATCATGGAGAATGTTGCTTTAAGAAGCTAGAGCTCTAACTTAGAGATCTATCATCCCTTGAGAGTGGTGGTCATGGTTAGTATGGCTGTGAATAACAGCAAGTTGCAAAACTCAGCACGAGCTGCCACTGAAGCATTGTCGGTTGAGCAAATTCCAAGCCTGGATAAGGTTCTGAGGAGTCTCTGGCCATGTGAGAGACATGAGGATGACAGGAGACAAAGTGGGTTGAAGGGTGATAGAATTATAACCAGGTGGAGTGCTGTGTTAGACATAAGCTAGGGATAAACTATGAACAGCATGTAGCAGAGAATTGGATGCACTAAGGCTTGTAGCATGTGGCCTGGTTGGTGTAGTTCTGTGGTGCCATAGACTCTGCGGCACTGTGGTAAGAGGGTTAAGTTGTGGAAGAGTTCATAGAAATATGATCATAAATGGTAGTGACCCTCTTCCCTACTGAGTGTTGAAAAGTTGAAATGTGAGTATGGTATTACAGTACCACAAGTTCTACAAGGTAAGGTGAAGCAACATGTTACGGGGGGCTGTCTGATAATAAAACCCAAAGGAATATCAGACAGTCAGGGTCCACCGTGCAAAGACTCTGCTGCAGACTATGGCAGAGGATAAGGGGTATATAAGTGTGCCACTGGAAATAGTAATAGTACAAGTGCAGAGTGCAATACCTCTGTTAAACTCACAGAGGAATATAATTAGGAAATAAAGCAATTCCTCCCTTACTTGGAGGGTGTGTGGTATGGTCTCTGTTAATGGTCACAGAGACAAAAGCACTGAGTGTGAAATGGCACCTACCTAGGTCCGTTCCTCTAGCGGTGCCAGGAGACGGACAGCAGCGTAAGCCGCACAAAGCTCCTACCTGTGTTCGCTCCACTAGTGTGCGAGGACACGAACCACTAGATATGTCACCTGCCTGGGTCCGCTCCACTAGTGGTGCAAAAGAGACGGACAGCAGCATAAGCCGCACAAAGCTCCTATCTATGTTCGCTCCCCTAGTGTGCGAGGATACGAACAACTGCCAGACGCAGTATAAGGAACGTTACCCTAGCGGCAACGTCCACCTACGAGTAGAATCACAAGGCCCAGCCGGACCATGTGCCTCAGGCACCTGCCTATGTCCGTTCCACTAAGATGTAAGGATACGGACTGCAGCCGAAGCTATAAGGTATAAGAACGCTACCCTGCCGGTAGCGCTCACCTAGCATAGACAGAGAGATGCCTAGAGGGACGTGCACAAAGCGTCTACTCTCATGCATGAACCAAGAGGACTGAGCGCCAGGCAGCGTGCGTCAGGGTCTTATATAGACTTTGTGCCTCATCCAAGATGGAGAACACCAGAGCCAATCCGCTGCCAGAACGACAGGAATGACGTCACGCTGGCCTATCACCGAGCAAAGCGTCACAAGCACATGACCAGCGACCAATCGGCATAGAAGGTGTCAGAGACATGTGACCACGTGTCACAAGCACATGACCAGCGGCCAATCAGCTTAGAAGGTGTCAGAGACATGTGACCTCGTGTCAGCGATGATGTCACCCGCACATGTGCAATGGCTCCAAGATAGGACTTAGTCTCCAGCGCTTGCACATGTGCAGTAGCAAGAAATCCGAACATAGTCTCCAGTACCACAGCAACCGTAACACAACACTGTCTACAGGTCAATATGGGGTGACACATACCAGAGCATCCTGAGAAGCTAATGGTGACTAGAGGAAAAAAGTTTTACTGCTTTGTTCCAAAGATTGTCGAAGTTATCTTCTGGATTAAATTCCAACCACCAAGTGTTTCTGCCTTACGTGCATTGTTTCTCCATCAAGTGCACGGCTGGAACCTCCCATCTCCCGGGTGTGGGTGGAGGACGGCCTGACTTGGGCTGGGGGGAAGGTGACCAGGGGGGAGGGGGTGGTGATATAGGGGCCATTAGGATATATAAGGTTGAGCTGGGGGAGGGGAAGGATCTTTTAGCCTGCAGCTCCCTAGGGATTGTCCCATTCACCCTCCCTTATGGAATGTTTGCAGGGTCATAGTGGCTGTGGCGGTTGGGGTGGGTCCTCGAAGTTGGTGTAAATTGGATTGGGGGTCCAGGGAGATGTGGATCCCTTTAATTTCTTGGTTTAGTGGGTGGTCTGGTGATTTTGGGGGAACGCCGGCTATGGATTGTCGGCTCCCGTCTGTGGTGGTTTTAACCCTTCCTCCTCCCCTTTTATATTGGTGCTCCCGAGTTGGTGGTTGCAGCTGGGAATAAGTTGGTTCAGGGGGAAGGTAATGTTTGGGTATTGGTAATCACCAGACTTATGGGCTTCGAGGACCACACCCCTATTAATGTTCTTAATGTTCTTTGTTATTTATGTTTTAAATAAAGGCTGCTGTGACCATTTCATCCAGCTTCGTGTCTGTGGTTATTTCGTAGTGGGTAAGTTAATATGGTGGGGAAGAGAGGTGAAGTAGGGGTCACCGGAACTCCACTATGCCAAAGTCATGTGCCGTCATGTGTGAACAAAGAAAAAGGGGCCACCTTTTTAAAAATTATTTTAATAAAAGTACATAGTATCAATTAACTTGGTTTCACAGTTTCTGAATTTCAAGGATGGTGCAATGCCCAAGTATATGCAACAATGCAAATAATATTTATTATTTCTTAGCAGTTCAGTATTTCCATTTGCTTACATATTTCATCATGGACCATCGTACCATCCAGAACCATGATATTGCTCTTTCACCCTGAGTTATAACTCTAGAAATAGTAGAATGGATAAATAAGTATTCATTCTCTAATTTTTTCCATAACTTAAAAACCTGAAAACACATCTTGTCCTGGGCACAAAGGGATTAGGACGGAGGAAACCGTCCAGTCTGTAAATGGGTTGTTATTAAACAAAAACTGGAACATCATAGTGCGAGGTTTAATTTCACTGGAGAAAAAGAAATTGTAGGAAAAAGTAGGAAGAATAGCTCTTCTTTATAATCACGGTAAATGAAGAGTGACTTAGAAGTTTCCGTGCATGAGAAATAGTGAGCCTCAACGTTTCCAGGTTCCTTTATTTGTCACAGTGGTCTTATACAATGGTCTTTATGGTACTGAAAACTCAACTAATTACATTTTTAATTATAGGGTTTATCATGATGATAGTATACAGGATATCTTATATTAGCAGCAACTGAGGGAATAGATAAATATTAAAACGTAACCTTTAATATTACTCGATATAAAACATACACACAAAAGTGTCTCAGTGATCAATCCTGCAAAAGCACAGTGATGAAACTGAGGACAACCATATCACCAACATGACATCATACAACATACAGTAAATCACAGTTGGGACATCAATATAAATGAAACAGTCTCACCTATCAGTGGAGGTCTCAGAATAGGGGGTCGCCCACCTGGTGATCAATGTCCTTGGTTCATCCCAAGGTTATAATTTCTGTCCCTGGAATCAAAACTGAACCCTGTGTGTCCCAAGCTACTGCCCTGACAAGTGTAGTCAACAGATGACCCTCAACTTAGAATAACCTTATCAGTTCCCATAGTGTTTCATCTGCTAGGACTCATCAGGGGAATCTGTACATTGGGTATAGGGTTGAAACAAAGGTATAAAAACCTGCATAGAGACCAAGAAGTTCACTCATGCACTACCAGCCCCAAACTGGGCCTACTAATATACAAGTCAAGATATCATCCCATCCAATAGGGGGGGTTATCAACAATGTCCTACGTGATCAGGTGTAACCAGGTGCATGCCCCATCCTCAAAATTGTGCCCATGCCATCGGTGTCCAGTGTCTCATATCCATGGAGATGGTGTGCTCACCAAGCATGCCGGATAAACCACATGCTCCGCGCTGTATACAATAGTACACAGGGTCGGAAGGGTGTAACCATAGTGAGTGGGAGGTTTCAGTCGCTCTGGGCTCTGAATTAAAGGGGGCATAAAAAGTCCCTTTGGCCCATATTAAAAGACCATTACTATTAAGAATCTATGGTAGTAGGAGGCCACATGGAACATTTAGTTCAGGCCCATGAGCTTCAAGTTGTGCCCATCTAAAGGACACAAATCACCCAAATGACACTTTCGAAATGAAATATGCACATAACACCCGAATCATTAATGTTTTTCTTACATATGGGTACTGCTGAATCATTAAATAGGGCTGTACATGTCCTGGTCTGACTTCTGTAGCAGATAACAGCCCTGAAGAAATCTGTGGTCAGTCAATATGATTCAGTAAGAAATCTAGCTGCCCAATCTTGGCTCACAGTTAAATTGCAAGAAAACTTGGATTGACAAGGCTTAAGACTTCAAAGTCAAATCTCAAGGCAAATGAATAGCCCTATACGCAACGCTAACCTGAAAATCTTATGGAAAAAAAACCCAACACTGTCCTAAAAGAACTTTAATGTACAAGCTATTATATAAACAAGAATAGTCTTGGGGCTAGTGACCTCGAAATTCTATGCACCTTACTTGGCCTCAGATAATTCGGAGAACAGCACAGTCAGTCCAGTCCCTGTAAACAATATTTTTTAGCTCTCTCTATGGTTTGTTTTCTCTGGCAACCTAAAGCTCAGGATGAATGCGCAGCTTGTGCTGCCTCGGTTAATAGAGCGGTTCATGGGTTTTAGAGCAGGAGATCATTGGTGAGTGGGAGGGAGTGTCAAAAGCTGCCTACTTGTTGATGCAGGAAACCATAACAGAGACATGAGTCTACCTACGCCTAACAAAAGTAGTGTAACTCATCCTACACGATAAAGAAAGGAGCCTGTACCTCAATATTACAGTTTCAATGTCCAATATACATTATATTTTTGGAATATACTGTTTTCAGTTTCTATAGAAACTGCATATGTAGCAATTTCCTATTGTATTAGTATTAGTATAGGGTGATATTCCAATAAAGTCATACAATGCCTGTAGAAAACTATGATCCTGATGCACGGTTTTCCCACAACAAGTTAAATTACTTTTGGTAAACATACACAGTCCAATCCAATATGTACAGTAATTGATCTGATTTCTTTGCCATCTACATTTCTATAGCATTCTGCCAGCACTATATGAGACGGAATTTCCCTAATTTCCCAGCATTCATTGTTCCTGCCCTTGTTCCAGCAGCTTTCCTGACCTGAGCTGAGTTCACGGAGATTGGTGCGGAGACAAAGACCAGTCCCACTTTTTGTAATCTGTATAAATGTCTCCGCAGGTGTAGAGTAATTATTACATGTGACAAGTTAGACAAAAGGGAGACACCTAGTAGTCAGCATTTTGGAGTACTTTTTCAGGGTAAGACAAAGGGTGGACCACTGGACATATCATTAGTGCAAACGTACAAGGGCCAATGAGAGTAGAGTAATTACACGTGACAAGTTAGACAAAAGGGAGACACCTTGTGGCGAGCATTTTAGAGTAATTTTTCAGGGTAAGACAAAGGGTGGACATATCATTAGTGCAAACGTACAAGGGCCTATGAGATAAGGGGGCCACTACCACCTCCAAAGCAGGATGAACTAATTTGTTCTTACTCAGGGCCCATCTTCTGTCTGTGTCTGCCAGAGGGTAAGACTTCATCATTTTAAGACCAAGTCATTAACAGATCGATTAATTAGTAAATTATTTAGACAATCTATTAAGAGCAAGTTGTCTGTAATTAGTATGACCATTTACTCCTTAATGCAATGGTTGATTTTCACCAATAAATGTTGCACTTTTTTGACATGATTAATTTTCAAAGATTTGAAGATATATTTCTTTACGGTCATTTCTCAGTCTGTACAATAAAATAACTACATTCATTTTCTAGATGTCCCATCCAATAATATCCGCCATACTGATTTCTACTTTACTCGAACAAGAGAAGAAACACATTTTTCTAGCTCACTTTTGAGGAAAAAAATAGCTTCTCATATGGAATGTAGTTTAGCGCAAATCTGACAAGTTGCTACCGGCTCTTAGGGTTCAGCACTTCTTGGAATCAAATTATGCTGATCTGAGTGACATGATTAGAGGATCTTTAGAACAAGATGTAATAATCATAATTGTCTAAATTATTACAGACTTCATTTATTTGGTTCTTGAGCCTAAGAATCCTTTGTGATTAATGGCTATAGCTCTTGTAATATTTACCGTTTCATCTCTTGACATGCCGCCACTTTTTACGTGAAAAACACCAGCAACGCTATGCTCACACCTGGAACACCAGGACACAAAACACATGCCGTAGGCGCCATAACCGGCCGTTGCTTGGTGATGCCATGTCTATTTCTTGGTCACAGGATTTCACAAGAATGGACATGTAGTTCACGTAAGTCAAGGAGGTAAATCTGTCTTTTATGGAGATACCAAGATTGTATTAATTTGATCTTAAGATCTATGACATATATTCATCATAGGTAGTGTTTGTTGCTTTGATGCGGACTCACATGCCGAGCCTACATGTTTCCCCGCACATGTCGGCTGATTTGACATGTGCCTCTAACAGGCTGTTAACTAATTTAATGCTGCTGTTAGTCTCTAACAGTGAGATTTATCATGTGCAAGCAGAGCAGTGCATCATTCCCTGCTCCAATCAGCAGTCTCGTGACATGATCGCGGGAAGTCGAAGGGTTGTCATGACAGCCAGGTGTCAGCTGAAGATCCCCTGTGTCTGGCCTGATGAACTTACTGTGAACGCCACTATGAGATCAAGATTTCAGTACACAACAGTGCTGATGCACTGCTTTGTATACCACAAGCGATCAGATGATTGCAGCTTCAAGTCAATGTTACATAGGTTGAAAAAAGACCTAGGTCCATCTAGTTCAACCTTCCTCCACCAATTATACATTTGGGAACTAGTAAATACAATGAAAAATATGAACCCCCCAACAAAAGTTCAAATTAGGCTGCTTTCACACTACGTTTTTTTAACATGCGTCATGAACGTTTTTTTGCTGCAAAAGCGGATCCTGCTTTTACAGCAAAAAACGCATGCTAACGCATGTGTTATTTTGGAGGATCCTGTCACTTTAAGTTTATGGGCGGGCATTGGAGTCATGTGATCGGGAGTGAGGGGAATTGAACGTGACAGACTGGGAGCCGGCATCTAACAGCTGTGGAGGCTCGTAACCAAGGTAAGCATCGGGTAACTTGCTTGGATATGCGATATTTACATTGGTTACGAGCGTCTGCAGCTGCTAGGAGCCGGCTCCCTGCACACATTACCAACGTAAACATCGGGTAACTAAGACCGCGGTTACCCAATGTTTACCTTAGTTACAAGCATCCTCCGCTCTCAGGCAGGGGAGAGTGGAGAGAGAGAGGGAGGAAGGGAGAGAGGGAGGGAGGTGGAGAGAGAGGGAGGGAGAGGGAGAGAGGGAGGAGAGAGAGGGACTGATCACCCGAGGCTGGTTTCTGTGCATGCTCAGTAGAGCAAACAGGATCCTGTCTATCAGCATGCCAGCGTTCACATGCGTTTGCATGCTGTTTAGTCAGGATCCAGCAATTTGCAGTATTTGGATGCAGCTCAAAAACACTACAAGTAGCGTTTTTGAAATAAGTTAAAAAACTGCAAGTCCCTGGATCCTCACTATAACGCACGCAAACGCATGTGAACGCATGTTGACGAGAGTCCATTGCAAATGCATTGAAATGAAAACGCATTTGCACTGGATCCGTTTTTGCATTAAAAAAACGTTAATGACGGATGTTAAAAAAACGTAGTGTGAAAGCAGCCTTACTCTGCTTTTGCCACATTGAAAATAAAACAATAAAGAAAATACACATATTTGGTATCAATAAAAACGTGCGCTTTGGGCACAAAAAATAAACTATCACTGAGCCCCGGATCCCGAAAAATAAAAACATTACGGAAAATGCCACCAAAAACTGAGTTAATTTTTACAAATTTGTGATTTTTTTTCACTACTTAAATTGAAAGAGACCTATTCATGTTTGGTATCTACGTACTCGTACTGACCTGGAGAATAATAGTGCCAGGTCAGTTTTACCGTGTAGTGCACATGGTAAATAATGAAAACTTAAAAGACAGTTCTGGAATTGCACTTTTTTTGCACTTTCACGAATATTTTTTTTCCCGTTTTCCTGTACACTATATGGTAAAATGAATAATGTAATTAAAATGTACAAAAATTAAACCCTCATACAGCGGTAAAAAAGTTATGGTTCTCGTAAGAAGCAGAGGAAAAAACGAAAGCGCAGAAATGGAAAATCGCCAAGTCGTGAAGGGGTTAAAGGGTTAAAAAAGAAGAACAAAAAAAACAAGTTACCTCTATTTGAAGGACAGGGGATGACTTGTTGATTGCTGGCAGTCCCATTTTGAATGGATCAGCAATGCACATGCTGGATCTCCTCTCTATTCATTGTCAATGGGTTTGTCCGAAATATCTGAGTACAGGACTCTACTTTCCCCATAATGAATGGCGTGGATGTCAAACATTTATACCTTCCCTCCGTTAAAGAAGGGGCTTGCAGAACCCCATATTCAGGGTTTCAGACCTCCGATAGAGGATAGAACAAACAGAGGGTCCTTTGGATGTAGGGGGATAGGCATAATCCTTTAACACTAGAACTACTGAGGTAGTCATTTTGACTACTTCGCACTATGTAGTTCTAGTACGGTAGGTGTCATGAGTCCAGTAGTTCTAGTGTTAGGCTCTGTGCGCACTAGTGCGTTTTACCCGCGGATTTACCCGCAGATTTGCCGCGGAAATTTCTTGAGAAATGTCTGCAATCTTTGTGCAGACATTTCCCAGCAAATTCTATGAGAAAAAAAAATAGCTGTGCGCACTGTGCGCATTTTTCTCAAGAAATTTCCTTGAGAAGAATTTCTCGAGAAAATTTCTTGAGAAAATGAGCATGTCAATTCTTTTCCGCAGGTACCTGCGGATTTCGGCAGTACAGCCTGCAAAATCCGCAGGGAACCACCCGCGGGAAAATCGCGGCAAATTCGCGGCAAATCCGTGGCAAATTCGCATGCGGATTTGGTGCGGATTTTTTCCGGAGGTCCGGAAATCTTTCACTCCCAGAAGTTTCTCAAGAAATTTTCTTGAGAAACTTCACATTTCTAGTGCGCACATAGCCTGAAGGTAGTCCAACGGCCACAATAAATGCAGTACAGCAGTCTATCTAAGGCGTGATATTTTTAGGGTATTATTCACACTTATTTTCCTCCTCTGATTCACAGACACATTTTAGTGTTGATACTGTAGAATCCTATATTACTTAATTAGCTAAATCCCACCTTTTGGTGAGTTAGACAAATTATCCCCTAGTATGTAAAGAGTTCTTTGTCTCACTAAGATTGATTTAGTTCCAACTTTCTTTCCAATTCTTGCTAATACGTGATAAATTGCTTCAATTTCTGTATGTTCCGCAAAAATCTTGAAATATATGTGGTAGGATATTGCAAAACCTGCAACAGTTCACAGCTGCAGCTTTGGTCCGGTGTCCAGGTGTGCGGCTCACTAGGGACCCATTAAAATCTGATAAAGCAGAGAACGTGGTCTCTGTGCCGAGCTCCTTCTCCCTTTTCATTTATGGTCTATTTATAAATGTTTATCATCTAAACCTGCTTTTCTGTACTGAACTTTCCAAACCTTTTCCTGTAAACATGGCTTTCCAAATATGATTCCTCTGCCTGCGCTCAAAGCTTCTGACAGCTAGAAAAGCCTCCATGCCGTTCACCAGCTACTTGTATGACACAAGGAAGGAGGAAACCAACCAAACTCCATTCCATCGTGAGATAGTACTTCTCATCACTTCTTCAGATAGAAAATAAGTGTAAAAAATGGAAACTATATCCTCTATCGGACTGGTAAATCTGCAAATGTTCAAAAAGGAAAAATAAAAGATCACATCATATATATATATATATATATATATCTATATATATATATATATATATATATATATATATATATATATATATATATAGATATATATATATATATATATATACTCTATTGTACCATGCAGAGATTAGACAACGTGACCAATAATGTCCATGAAGGCACAAATTTCTCAGTTCCGAAAATTTTGGGAAATGGAAGAATTTGGAATAGATTCCATTCAAGCCCTTGGAATATATGTTTTGTTAGTAGTGACACAAAATCGAAAAATGTACTAAAGCCAATGTTAACAACCTGTCACTCCAGCTTCTGCAAAACTATTGTACCTCTCCAAACTTCTAGGAGATGTTAGACCACTGCTAAAGGTATACATTAATATGTGAAAATATATTAAAATGATAATATTGATTTAGTATACTGTATATATATCTATTATACTTTACCAGTTGTTCTGATATGGCCACCAGGTGGCGCTGTTTTATTGCTATACTTCTAGAAGGCTTTTATTTACATTAGAGGAACAATCAATGTGACAACTTCCATTTATCATATATATATACTGTATAGAGATGAGCGGATCTGTAGAAGTTCTTCGGGACACAGACTTGACCCCGGACCCCACATAAGTCAATGGAGACCCCTGCTGTAAAATGGTCTTAGTAAAGGCTAGGGGGATGCAACATGAAGGAAAATAGCAGCAATTGTCTTGCAAACAAATGTGGATAGGAAATAAATAAAAAAAAAAGACATGGGCTCCCTCTTTTTTTTGATAACCAGTGAAGGTAGAGCAGACAACTGCAGGCTGCAAACCTCAGCTGTCAGCTTTACCTTGGCTGGTTATCAAAAACATATGGAACCACAAGCCAGTTTTTAAATTATTTGAATTAGTGTGGGGGGGGCGGGTGTTTATTCACATAAACTATTTTTTCCTTGTTTGTTTTTTTTTTTTTAAATTCTACACTTGCTGGGTTAGTAATGGGGTTGTTTGATATTAGCCTATCCATTACTAACCCCTAGCCTTGATGCCAGCTGTGAATTAACAGCTGACATCAACCCTGAAAGTATTACCCCAATTGCCACCGCTCCAGGGCAATCAAGAACAGCTAGGCAAAATGCCAGAATTGGCACAACGGATGGATGTGCCACTTCTTGGGTGGCTGCGGACTGCTATATTTAGGCTGGGAGGGGCCAAATAACTATGGCAGACAACCCTCAGCTGTCTGCATTACCTTGGCTGGTAATCACAAATAGGAGGGGCCCAGGCCGTTTTTTTAAATTAATTATTGAAATAATTTTAAACATAGGTGTGTGGACCCCTTTATTCTTGATAACCAGCCAAGGTAAAGCAGACAGCAGAGGGTTGCAGCCCGCAGTTATATGCTTTACCTGCGCTGGTTATCAAAAATATATATATTTTTTTTATTGTTCCCAGCAATGTACAGGCATCTTCTGCATGCAATACAGCTTGTTGATTGGCTGAACTGCAGCCTTTCAACAAACTTTATTAGCGTATGAACAGCACCAGAACTCCGAACTAGGCATTTTGTTTTTTAAAATGTTAGTGTTCGAGCTCGAGACCTTAACACCCGGTGGCCGGTACGAACCCCGAACTTTACTTTTCAGGTTTGCTTGTCCCTAATCATGTATATTGTATGGTTGTTTTAAGGGTATGTGCGCACGTTGCTTTTTACCTGCTTTTTACCTGCTTTTTTGCTGCTTTTTCTTCTGCGCTGTTTAATGCCAAAATGGATGTGTTCTTCTATTCAAGCAAAGTCTATGGGAATTTGGGTTTCTTGTTCACACTATGTTGTTCAAAATGCTGCCTTTTTGTGGCAGAACTTTGGTCAAAAACTCAGCTTTGCAGTGCAAAACCCAAATGGCAAAAACAATTGACATGTTGCTTCTTTGAAAAGCTGAGTTTTTGACCAAAGTTCTGCCTCAAAAAGGCAGCATTTTGAACAACATAGTGTGAACAAGAAACCCAAATTCCCATAGACTTTGCTTGAATAGAAGAACACATCCATTTTGGCATTAAACAGCGCAGAAGAAAAAGCAGCAAAAAAGCAGGTAAAAAGCAGGTAAAAAAGCAACGTGCGCACATACCCTAAAGAATATATTATATTTTGGTACAAACCTACAAAACATGAGCAACAAAAATAATAATAATGTTCCCATCAAGTGGTTTAAAGCACAATGTCACATTTAATGAATATATCAAATAAAGTTGCCATAATTTCTTCTTTTGTATCATAATTGCTGATTAAATCTCTGCCAGTGGAAGATTAAAGGATTATCTAAAGACTACTTAGAAATATCCCAATGTTTTTCATTTTTCCCTTGAGTCTAAATTACTTCTTGTTACGGCAAAAGACAAATGTGCTGCCCATTATTCTACGCCCATATTCTTCGGAATCGCAGATTTAAGGCTTACCAGCAACATGAGACTGTACTACAGAGCACTTTCTGTGTCTGTGCCAATTTCAGGAGCAATCAGCATCAGACTGGTCTTCACTGCTCTAAGTGCGGTACCAAGCAGACACGCATCCACATTTTCTCCATACTGCAGGCTATTAAGCTGATTGCATCAAAATATATAGGCTTGAAGTTTCCATTCCATTAATAAGTAATTACAGCCATGCTCCAGGGCTAGTTTGTTTTGGAACGGACAGTGAGTATAAAAACTTGGTGTTTGCCAAAGAAACCCCTTCCATGCCAGGATGGAAAATGAGATAAAGAACAAATGACTCCTTTAAAAAAAAAAATAATCTCGAATATATTGTAATGTTGTCTGTCACTATGAAAAAAACTCTTCTGAACCACTATAATGCCTGAGTAGACAGAAGATCGACTCAACAATTATGGGAAAGACACTGTTTTTGGCATATGTATCCTCCCAATGAAGATGATAAGAAATATTATAGAGCTGGACCACAGTCTCAACCCTCTTGTCACTGAAATGAGACAATTTTAATGACTCTGACAGCGAATATGGTTTGTCAGGGGCTGCTTTTTTCAATTGGCTGACATTGCCCTTGTTTGGTATCAACATAGCATACATGGCCATGTCCTACATATTCTTGTCTCCAGTATTTGAGAAAAAAGTCAAAGACCTAGATAAATACTCCATCTATGACTAACACTATCTACATTCCAGCAAGGCAAAAAGGCAAAGTACAGTATCTTCGATTTATTTTAGCAATTTTGCCAGGAGTAAATTACTTTGAAAAGTCACAACATTTTTGCACAATTCAAGGGTGCTCTAAAATGTTGCAACCTTTGACATTTTCATGACAGTTTCTCCAAGCTCCGTTAAAATGGACAGAGCTGAAGGAAAACTGGGGTATAGCGGGGTCAACACCACTGGTCACTTAATTCGCGGTGAGATGTGGCATTCTTTACAACAGAAATCTTATTTTAGTCATGAACTGGAGTAAGATTTCTGGCCTGGTGCATGGAGGCGCACAACATTCATCAAATGCTCTATATTCATGAATCAGGAGCATCTGACTCCACGACGCTCCCTCACTTTTGGGCGAGGAAATCACATGTCTTGATGAAGTCTCTAGATCAACCGGCAGTCTACTTTTACTGTCAGAACCATGTGCTCAGCTAGCAAATATCCATTAATTTTACAAGGGTTAGGTTTTTAAAATTGATGGCTTACCCTTAGAAGAGGTTATTAAAATTATATCGGCACACCATCAATCATAGCATCAGCATAGTTTACATATCTCTATGGTAAATACACTATTGGTTTTGATGAATTGTCTCTTGTCCTTACTGGATTTGGTACTGCAGCTTTGTCCCAAAAAGCTTCAATACCAAGTATAACTGCTATTCAAAGTATGGACTTGGGTAGAACAGAACCAATATAAAACAATAAATTGACTACAACCTTTTAAAACAGAGTTCGGCTCCCACCAAATTAATATTGATAGCCTATCCTAAGGGGTACTTTACACACTGCGACATCACTAGCGATTGCTAGCGATGTCGAGCGCGTTCGTTAGCTCCCGCCCCCGTCGCTCGTGCTACATTTGGTGCTCGCTGCCGTAGCGAACATTATCACATTGTCTCATGCACATACCTGGGCAGCTACGTCGCTGTGACCGCCGAACAATCCCTCCCTCAAGGAGGAGGTGCGTTTGGCGTCATAGCGACGTCATTGTGGCGTCACTAAGCGGCCGGCCAATAGAAGCGGAGGGGCGGAGATGAGCGGGACGTAACATCCCGCCCACCTTCTTCCTTCCGCATTGCCGGTGGACGCAGGTAAGGAGATGTTCGTCGTTCCCGCAGTGTCACACATAGCGATGTGTGTTGCCGCAGGAACGACGAAGAACATTGTACCGGTGGCTGCAGCGATATTAAGGAAATGAACGACGTGTCAACGATCACCGTTTTGGAACGATTTTGCAATCGTTGCTCATTAGTGTTACATGCTGCGATGTCGCTACCGGCGCCGGATGTGCATCACTAACGACGTGACCCCAATATATCGGTAGCGATGTCGCAGCGTGTAAAGTACCCCTAAGACTATGCCATTATTTTAAAAAACCTGAATCCCCATTTATAGAGATTGTTTATTACTGAATAACCCATTATTATTGAGCTCAGAGAGGTATGTACTCAGTTCTGCATTTCACGCCAGTCTCCTGGGATCAGTATGCGGAGAGCTCATTAATTGGCTGCAGTGCATACATTGTCCTCTCGGAAAAAAACACCAGCTCTTCTGTTCAGATGAAATGTAAATGATTGGCTGCAGCGCTCACATAATGTTCCTGCCCGCTAGTACCAGGAAGGAGGCGGGGGATGCAGTTCTGGGTACAGAGTAACAGCGCCAATCCAGGAGATGAGTATGTTTGTTGTTTTTTGTTTATTTCACTTCTTGGCCCCAATTTTAAGGGCTTGTCCAGTAGTGAACAACCCCTTTAATAATGTGAAGGATAGGACAATAAATGAAAATTAAGCTAGCTTTCATGTGTCATATTCTTCTAAAATGCCGGTTGACAAGGATCCATGCTTGAGAGACAATTGCTATCTGCTCTGCATATTGTATAATCAGTTCCCAGCATGGTCTCATACATTCATTAATGCAAGGTTAATAAAATCAGGCCGTGTGTAATCAGATAATAGTCAGTGCTGCATCTGGCATGGGATGAATGCTGCATGAAAACTGCCTTCGCTCTGCTCCAGTAATCAAACTCATGTGCCTTGATTGTAAAGAAGACATCTGATGGACTCAACATAAATCAATAAAAAGATGGAACTGGAGACCTGGTGGGTATAGGAGGGCCACAAATGATGAGATTACAGGGGTCAGTGGAGGGTGACATATTGCTGGAAGTTATTTTCTATTGAAATTACTTATATAAGTTAAATATGTCCATCATTTACTGCTTCTTGACTATCTTGCCTTTGAAAATGTCTTTGATTTGGTTCAGCCACAACCACAATTTTTCCTGTAAATCAAAAAGGTTATAAAAATAATGGACCACTACTATAAATTAAACCCCCTAATGTAAACTCCTACTGTACTCATACTATACAATAATGGGACCCCTACTGTAAAATAAAACCCCCTAATGTAAACTCCTACTGTTCTACTATCCAATAATGGAACCTCTACTGTAAAATACACCCCTAATGTAATACCCTACTGTAGTTCTACTATCCAATAATGGAACCCCTACTGTAAAATACACCCCTAATGTAAAACCCTACTGTAGTTCTACTATATAATAATGGGACCCCTACTGTAAAATTAAACCCCCAAATGTAACCTCGTACTATACAATAATGGAACCTCTACTGTAAAATACACTCCCAATGTAAACCCCTACTGTACTCCTACTATACAATATTGGGACATCTACTATAAAATAAAATCCCCTAATGTAAACCCCTACTGGACCCCTACTATACAATAATGGAACTCCTACTGTAAAATGGCCCACCCCTACTTTAAATTCCTCTCCACTAATTTAAACCCCTACTGTACTCCTACTATACAATAATGGGACCACTACTGTAAAATAGATGCCCTAATGTAAACCCCTACTCTACTCATAGTATGCAATAATGGGACCCCTCCTGTAAAATTAAACCTCCTAGTGTAAACCCCTACTATACAATAATAGGACCCCTACTGTAAAATAGGCCCCCTAATGGAAACCCCCATGGTACTCCTACTTTTAAAGAATAGGACCCTTATTGTTGTGAAAAAAAGAGCTATACATCTCAGTTTTGACTGGACAACAGGCTGAGCATTCCTGACCCTTTTTTGTCGACTTTAGTGGGGGTGTTGGGAAGAAACATGGTGGTTTGGCTGTTTCTAGCTGACACATTAATGTCTGTATAAGACCTAACTGATTGCTAAGTAATAAAAAAGACGTTGTCATACGACAACCTCTTTAAAGAGGTTGTCCATTACTCGGACAACTCCTTCTTATTCCCCATGTTTTCCCCCATTAAAATAAAAAAGCTTATACTCACTTCCTGGGCTGGCACCATTCTAGCATTCCTAAGCTCACATGGGGTGTTACATCCCGTGAACCCAGACCTAATAACCAGCAGCTTCCCTCTCCCTGCGTTCGTATGAGCAAGGAACAGGAAGTGAGAGCTGTGGATGCCACTCACTTCCTGTTAACTACTTATACGTCCGAAGGTGGGGAGAGGGAAGCGGTTAGTGATTGGGTCAGGGCTCGCGGTATATAACAACCCCATGTGAGCCCAGGAAAGCGAGTGCCGACACCGCTACAAATGCACTGGCACAGGGGGTGAATGTAAGCTTTTTTAGTTTAATGGGGGCAAACATGGGGAATAAGAAGGGGTTGTCCAAGTAGAGGACAACCCATTTAAGTTTCAACATTTATGATCAGCACAATATGTCATCTTTACTTATTTGCTCTGAATATTAAATGTATCAGATCTAGATATTTCTTGTGGTATAGAATTATTAAGTGACAGGAACTCACAGGTTTGTTTTGCTTGATGACTATGGTATTTGCAAAATCAAATCCAACATCAAAATTCAAAGACATAGACAGAAATAGAGGGGAAATAAATTACAGATGCTGTAAAAGTTGTCATCCAACCCATTTACATGGTATATAGATGGTGTACGTTAGGTTAATCAAATGGAATCACAATTTGGATTCTCATCAGTGGACAAAATGCTCCTAGTGCACAGTCCAATCGGACTTAAAATAAATATATATATATATATATATATATATATATATATATATATATATATATATATATTACTTTACAGAGGCCAGAGCTGGCATTAGGCAATCTCATTTGTTTAGATCCATGCTTTAAAAAGTGGAAAACCCCTTTAAATTAAAAATGAATATCGTTGCCCTAATTATTTGGTGGACTTCAGAATTTTCTGCATTATCCTGAAACAATTAGTCTCGTGGAAATTCTGCAAAAAACATAGGGGTTAACCTCTTAGGGATCAGTCCTTTGTTTAGCTAAAGGCCGATTGAAGACATTTTTTGTTTTACTGCAATGGCGGAGGGGGGGGGGAGGCTCCTGCTGCAGCTAGTTGTTTTATAGTGATTCACATGTCAGTGAGGAGGAGTATGGCTGGGCTCTTGAGACACACAGAGAGCATTTTTTAATATATTTTTTTCAATTTTAGGACAAAATAGGATATAGAAGGAGAAGATTAAGGGAGGAAGTGTTGGGATATTTTCAGTGCTTTGCGTTCCTTTATGGGGTTAACCTATGCCTGACCCATGGAATTCCTTGAAATGTGACTTGGTTACTAAATTTAACTTATTGGGTATATTATCTGGGTAAATGTACCGTGACATATCGACTTCTTCCATGTGGCACAGCTAGAATCTCTTACTTTTCATGAAGCCCAGAACACTGTACACCATAGAGGGAACAAACCTTTCTTTCTCCACTTATCTAAAACTCTCATCAAGTCTTAATTACATTTTCCATTAACGGTTTCATTAGACGCATACCGCCCTAGAAATGATGGCCATATAATGTCACTGAAGTCCACGGTACACAGGACATGTCGTGCACTTGCTAATATTGATCCTATAGTAATCAATGTATGTTGCTTGAATACATATACTGTCAATCCTCATGCAATAACTATAGTCATTCGTCACCAAACTGTTAGAGAAGAACTTTCCTGGTCATGTATACAACTATATCAAACATCCTCCATCCTAAGAAAACACTGGTTCCTATAATACTAACAGTATGTATTTACATTGCCCATATATCCTCGCTCTCCCCTGCCACAGGCTGTACATGCAAATTACGTAGATAGTCCACAGGCATCGTCTAAATATTATACAGCTCCAGTCACTGTAATAACATCAATACCAGCAAAAAATTCCTAGCCTTGATTAATGGCCGATGAGAGATATTTTATGGTAGATTTTATTCATTCTAAATTTCGGTCTTAATCTGCCCGAGGATGAGACACATGCCTTAAATAATTTCTTTAATCCTTAGTGTAGTGTGCACTAGATGATCTAGCAATGGGGGAGAAGGAGGAGACGTGACAACTGCTTGGAGCATATCTGTTTCATAAAATAGTTGTCAGCCAAGGTATGTGACAATCCACAGTGAAATCTGCAGATTTTGTTGCGGATTTCATGGCGGATATGGTCTTGCAAAGTGTAAAAGCCTTTACAGTTCTCAACAAAATGCCAATTCTGCCGCACAGGTCAATTTCTGCTGCAGATTCTCCTATTAGCACACATATATATATATATATATATATACATACATATATATATAAATATAGATATATATATACATACATATATATATATATATATATATACACAGTATATATATAAATCAGATTTTGTCGAATCTTATCCATAATGTTGTCACTGTATAGTTAGCAGAGTTTCTACTTATCACTGTATGTAAAAGACACAGTGCACAAATGGGGATTTAGCTGTGAGATCATTCAGGTGGAATAAAAGAGAATTTCCTCACCTCCACGGGATGTGTGAGCCACAGCCACCTAGAAGGTGTACAAACGGCTGCTGTAGATGGTGGGTGACGGGGGTTAAACTCAGCGCTGCCGTGGAATAAGGAATAAAGCATGTGCTAGAAAGTGATTTTATTCAACATGTTTTGGACCATAGTGATTATCCAGCTGAACGCGTTTCCACTCCGAAACGCGTGGAATAAAAGTACTTTGAAGGAAATGCTTTTATTCCTTATTCCACAGCAGCACAGAGTTTAACCCCCATCACCCACCCTTAGCTACCTGCCACTATAATGAGGCGTAAAATATCTGCATATCTAACAGCGGCGGCAGGTTTGAGGCTCATGTATATTATTGTGTTGTGGCTTTATACAACATCCAAACTGTACCTACCTGTAATATTGCAATTAGAGATGAGCGGTTCCATCTAGGCTTGGTTCGCCGGCAGCAAATAAACCTAGCTCCACAGGCTTGAGCTTGACCCAAATCCCGGATCAAGTCAATGATTGGCAGTTTGAGTCTCCACCCACATACAGTCAGCCATAAGCAGATCACTTCCGGAAGAGGGTAGGCGGGCTTTTTCAAACTTTTTTTTTTGGTGCACACTACATCCGATCATGCTGTTGGTACCCCCAGTGTTCGCCAATCAAACACTGCAAGAGGCTTGCTTGCACTGGGCTGAGGACCAAGTGTACCCGAGCACAGTGATGCTTTCACAAGTTTTGCTCACACAACCGATCCACGAACTCGAACCTTGATTTTTAAATTTGGTGTTCGGTTCAAAAACCTAACCTCAGGTTCATCTCTAGCTGCAATAACAGAATTCTATGGAGCTTTGCTGGTTCTCTGCACACCTCCAATTTTATACAAGTAGCTTTTTTCGTCGGCCTAGGGCTCTGTACGGAGCCAGAGAGATCACATGTGCACCTGCTCTGTGCACGAGGCCTGGGGATTAATATTACTGACACATGTCAAATGTATTTCTATAACCATATCAAATATCTAAAATTCTTCTAAAATACCTAAAGGGACAATTGATAATTCTTTCAGTAAGCAGAAAGAGTTTAATAGGGACCGCTTCCAGCAGACCACCGCCACCGTATGCTCTGCTGTGCATAGCCTATAGAAGGTGGTCCAATGCTCAGGTGTCTTACCATTAACTAAAGCCAAAGTTATCAGCAGCAAAACCATGGGGGACAGCGGGGTGCAACAGTAAAGAAAAGTACATCTAACTAACCACCAGGTGCATGGATCACATAGTCTGTGTGTAATGGGAGGAAAAAGAAAAAACATCTAGCTCCCACAATACAGATGAAAAAATGGCTGACTTTATTGTATACGTCACAAAAAATATGAGCAAGTATAGATATGCTGCACGTTTCAGATAAATTATGATCTTTCTTCATGGCATCATGCCATCAGCCATTCTTCATGCCATAATTAATCCGAAACGAGTAGGGTATCTACACACTCTGTCTTGTTCATATTTTTTCGTGGAGTATCCAATAAATCCATGCATTATTTTATTTGGATAGAGGGAGTTGGATGTTTCTTAATTTTTCCGACAGAAAGACACACACCATGAACAATTGATATTTAATGGTTCTCAATTTCAAACAGTTGATGGGGGGGGGCAAAGAATCAACATGGTCAGCATCTGTTAGGGGATTCTGCATTGTGAACTGCTTGGATATGACAACTCTGATTGTATAAATGTTATATATTATGTATACATACATACACATATATGTAACAAAATGCAAAGTATTTCGCTCCCCTACCCTAAACTACGCATAGGAGTAATGGATGTGGATGCCATGGTTGAATATTTGTGATTATCATATAGATATGTTTTAAGGATTAACATTTTGTACTTTGTCCATCGTTACATTTATTGATACATATGTTATACCATTCTTTGAACTATTCACAGCCTATTTTACCACAGCAATTTTACCCTCAAATATTTCTCAAGGATTACGATGTTTTAGAGCAGCTACGTGTGAATATATCTGGTGGTGGATACTCACCGAGGTCACCTTTCGGTATATTTGAGCGGCATTCTGGCATTCAGAATAGGGATATTCAGAGGTGGCCATCTCCAGCATGCACATACCAAAGGCATAGACATCAACTGCTTCATCATACTTCTCTTCATACATCTCTGGGGCCATAAACTCTGGCGTACCTGCAGATATTAAACACGATGTCACATTAGTACTTCAAAAAAATACTTTTATTATAGAATATTAGTTTTTAATTATGCCAATTTACTGCTAACTTGCTGACATTACACATGGCAAGCCCAGGCTGGCAATCTGGAAATATAGGTTTTTGCCAGCAATAATGATATAATTATATAATTTTAGATGATTAGTGTACTTGTCTGGACTATGAATCTTTACCACAATATGGTGTATAATCTGAATACGCCTACAAATAAAGCTCTGAGGTACTAGGTCATCTTCCCTTTGTTCTACCATGGAGTTGGGGTGGTAGAGGTGCCACCACAGCCACCAGTAAGGGTTCACACGTTTTACATTTCTGAATCTTGAAACCTTAGGTATTCATATATTACCTATAACACTCTTCGCAAAAGAAGCACTCTTTAACGTGGCAAGCCCCAGGTCCCCAATTTTCACAAAGCCTGTGGGCCCCGTGATGAAGATGTTGTCACATTTTAGGTCACGATGAATGATGGGAGGACATCGAGTGTGGAGGAAGTGCAAGCCTTTCAGAATTTGACGGCTCCATCTTTGTAAAACCTTTAGTTTCATCTCCTTGAATCTCTTCAAGTATCTAAAATATCAATTGTAAGACAATTTTAGCTAAATTTGAGAAAAAAAAATAATAGCAAATAAGCAATGTCTCTGAGCAAGGAAATGAGTTATGGAGAAGCCACGTAGAATGCGGGAAAGGTCAGTAGACCTCATATTCTCACTGGACTACTCCACTAATAGTCTATTATATATTTAGTATTTACAATGGTCAGACTTTGTGGCTTTTCTAAAAAGGATTACCAAAAAACATGAATAAACATTTGCAGCACTCTTACAACAGGCTATCTACGTATGATTATGGAGGTAAAATAAGGCTCAGCTGCAGTACTATGCATAGTCACCATAGTATGGACATCACTGTGCCAGGTACTGCAGTACAGGTGCCAAGGCATTCCAGCAGGTTCCATTTCTACTGATTGGCAGGAGTCCCAAGATGGTTCAACCACCCCCTTCTTGATCATATGAAGGTTAGCTAATGACTGAAAATTACAGAAAACACTATAGAGAGTGTAGTTTTGACATCATATAAACTGAAAAGGTAAAGCCCCAAATCTGTAGACAGACATACCGTCATGGCTGAAAGTGTTGGCACCCTTGAATTTATTCCAGAAAATGAAATATTTCTCCCAGAAAATTATTTCAATGATACATGTTTTCTCATACATATGTTTATTTCCTTTGTGTGTATTGGAATAACACACAAAAAAAACTGAGAAAAAAGGGCACATGGACATAATTTCATACAAAACCCTCAAAATGGGCTGGACAAAAATGTTGGCACCCATATCTTAATATTTGGTTCCACACATAAACAACTGCAATCAATCGCTTCCTATCTTCTTATATCTCCCAACTAGTATTTTGGCCCACTCTTCTTTTGCAAACTGCTCCAGTTCTCTCATATTTGAAGGGTGCCTCCTCCCAACAACAATTTTTTACGATCTCTCTACAGGTGTTCAGAAATCACCAGCGCTTTAATTTCATCCATTTCTGGGGGCTTCTTGAAATATGTTTGAAATCATTGTCCAGCTGTAAGATCCATGACCTAGGAAGCAAACTGAGCTTTCTGACACTAGGCATTACATTGTGACCCAAAATCCCTTGGTAATCTTCAGATTTCATGATGCATTGCAGACAGGCAAGACACCCAGTGTCAGAGGCAACAAAACATCCCAAAAACACCTTTGAACCTCCACCATATTTGACTGTAGGTGCTGTGTTCTTTTCTTTGTAGAAAATTCCATTTTTGGTAAACAGTAGAATGATGTGTTTTACTAAAAAGCTCGATCTTGATCTCATCTGTCCACAAGACACTTTACCAGAAGGAATTAGACATATTCACGCACATTTTGGCAAACTGCAGTCTAGGTTTTTCATGTCTTTGTGTCAGCAGTGGGTTTTTCCTGGGTCTCCTGCCATAGTGTTTAATTTCATTCAAATGTCGATAGATAGTTTGCGCTGACACTGATGCACTCTGACCCTGCAAGACAGCTTGAATTTCTTTGGAACTTGATTGGGCCTGCTTCTTTACTATATGGACTATTCTGTGTTGCAACCTTTCATTAAATGTTCTCTGTCGTCCACATCTATGGAGATTAGCTAAAGTGCCATGGCTTGTAAACTTCTTGATTATGTTGCGCACCATGGACAAAGGAACATCAGTATGTCTGGAGATTGACTTGATATTGTTGATCTTTCTAGAAATTTTGGTTCTCAAGTCCTCTGACAGTTCTCTTCTTTTCCTGTTCTCCATGCTTAGTGTGGCACACACAGACAAACAAAGCAAATATTGAGTAAACCTCTCCCCTTTTTATCTAGTTTCAGGTGTGATTTTTATATTGCCCACACTTGTTCTTGCCACAGGTGAGTTGAATCAGTATCACATGCTTGAAACACAGTTCTTTACCCACAGTTTTGTAAATGTGCCAACAGTTTTAACAATTTCATTATTGGAGTTTTTTGTGAAATTATTTCCATTATGCCTTTTTTTCTCTGTATTTTTTGGTGTTGTTCCAATATTCGCAAAGGAAATAAACAAGTGTATAACAAAACACGTGTAATTGCAATAATTTTCTGGGAGAATACTTCATTTACTGGAACAATTTCAAGGGTGCCAACACTTTTGGCCATCACTGTATACTTATGAGAAAATTCTGCTACAAATCCTGATGTGTTGGCAGGAAAAATGTTAAGCATTTTTATGTTCCGTATTTTACCCACTCATTAATATTGGTGAAATATGATACAAGAATTGACAGGTGCTTCAGATTTGAAGGAAAAATTAAGCAGAATTTGCATGACACCTGTAGTGTAAAACAGTATATATTTTCTGAACCAAATCTGTGTGGAAAAAAACGCATAAAAAACGCAACATATGCACTTAGCCTAAAGTGTAAAAAAAAACATGATATGCTTACGTCTTGAGTGTCCCAGAAGTCATGAGCTCAGTAACCAGTACTATACATATCTGCCCCTTCACTATGGATTTCCAAGAGTCGTAAAATCGGACAATGTTTGGATGTTGTAGGCCTTTTAGCATCTCGACTTCTTCACTAAACCTCTGGCGTTCTGCTTTCGTCAGCTTTCTGGTCTATAGAAAAGGGAACACAAAAAGTAAAATAAGTCATTGTCATGAATCTACAATGGACTCCTGAACATTTAAAATTTAAAGTGAACCCACCACCAGGATTTTTCTATATAAACTAAAGCCAGTGCTATACTTGTGCTATCATGCTGATTTAATACATATCTTTAGTTGTGAGATCGGATGTATAGTTTCTGAAAAACAGGCAAGTAAAGTTTGTGAAATGCACTGTTATTTGATTGATGGGTGCTGCAGAATAACTAATAGGTGGGTTGGGTTTTGCTAGTTATTCCCACCCCTGTCTGCCTGCCTGTCCTGTCTCTGTTATAACAGGGGGAGGAAGAACAGGAGTAAAGAAACACAGGCAGACAGACAGGGGCGGTAATAACTAGCAAAACCCCACCCACCTATTAGATATTCTGCAGCACCTATCAATCAAGTAACATTGCATTTCAGAATCTTTACTTGCCTGTATTTCAGAAAGTTTACATTCGATCTCACAACTAAAGGTATATATAGATTCAGCATGATATTGCCAATATAGCACTGGCTTTAGGTTATATAGGAAAATCCTGTGGTCGGTCCTCTCTTAAAGAACTAATATGAAAAGTGTAAAGTAATGAAGATGAATCACATTCATTGTACACAAAATCTAAAAAACATGAGAGTTAACCACCAGTCTTTTTATTTTCAGTTGTGTCTACAAGTTACCTTCAGTTTTAAACTTAATAAAACTAATTTACGTAACACCTATGGTGAAATATATGAACATACACTGTGCCAGGACCCCTGCATCTTCCCATTTACATATCCTTATGCTTCCTGCTGCATTTTTCATCTGGATGATATTTCCCACAGATAATTTGTCCTTGTTAATGGTGTAAACAACTTGCAGACATCCCTTTAACACCAAGAGCTGCACATTTGCAATTTGCAACCACTCCACCTCAGTCAGGGAGCCCAGAGACATCTGTCTCCATCATTACCATGCTTAATTGTCTGTAAAGCCAGGCAGGCTTCACTATTTTTAACATACAGCTTTTTACACCTTGTCATGCAAGCATAATTATTCTAGAAAGTCAGATTCTACTGAGAAAGTTTTGTTTACTGGAAAACTTTGAAAAAACTTAGGAGCATGACATAAAACATGTAAAACCTGTCGGAAATATTGTGCTTAAAGGACATCTCATTTTTCAATAGTTCTAGGTGCTATTATGCTGGTGTACTTGGTATGATAATCCATGGCAAAAATGTTTGAGAGGTTTTCCTAATAAAATGCTAGTCAAGAACCCACGAGTAGATCTTCTGGTGCTTTGTTGAACTTCTTCAACCTCTATGCTGGTATTTTATTACACTATATATAGCAAACTTCTCATTCTAAAGTAGATGGAGAAATAAAAAAAAAAGCAATAAGTTGGCCTAACCTTGGGCTCATGATGACGCTTCCCCCTATTACATACTTACCAACTGTCCCAATTTTGGCAGGAAAATCCCGCAAAATGGGCCTAAAAGAGGTGGGGCTCATGCAAACCTCACCCATGAGTAGGAATTTAGTTTGATTATTTAGTTTGATATATTGATTTGACTATTTAAATGTTGGTAAGTTTACCACTGATTAAGACTTAAGAAGGAATATACTTACTGTATACTGTAAGGACATACTGAATAAGATCCTGTGTGTGTAATGTCACATTATCTAAGAGAGTAAAACATATTCTGAAGCACTTGGCTGAAATAAGTAGAGAGATAGTGGCTCAACCTTTAATTTAGCAGACTTTGTCCATGCAGCAAGTATAAAGCCTGCGGCAATTTACATTTAGCAAGCAGAAGTTATCAACCGCTGAAATGAAATTCATCTGTCTAATATTGGAAAATGTTATAAAGTAATTAATATTTTGAGGAATCAATCTTTTTCAGTGGATCCAAAAATAAAACAGTGAAGACTCAATGTTTATCTCCTGGTTCATCAGATTCTTAACCCAAACATGCCCACATCTCTTGATAAGTATTGATATACACTGTTCAGGGATGTCAAACTCAAATACACAGAGGACCAAAGTTAAAAACTTGAACAAAGTCCTGGGCCAACTTATTTTCGGGCCCCATATTGTCCTTCATACAGAATAATGGACCCCACATAATCCTCCATATGGAATAAATGGTCCCACATTGTCCTCCAAACAGATTAATGGGCCCCACATAGTCCTCCATACACAATAATGTACCACACACAGTCCTCATAAAGATTAATGGGCACCACATAGTCCTCCATACAGAATAATTGGCCCCACATAGTTCTCCATACAGCATAATGTACCGCACATATCCCTTCATTCAGAATAATGGTCCCACATAGTTCTCCATATAGAATTATGGGCCCCATTTAGTCCTCCATGCAGAATATTGGGCCCCACATAGCCCTACATACTGAATATTGGGCCCCACATAGTCCTCTATACAGAATAATGGCCACACATAGTCCCCCTTGCAGAATAATTGCCCCACTTAGCTCTCCGTACAGAATAATGAGCCCCACTTTGCCCTATAAACAGAATAATGGGCCCCACGTAGCCCTCCATACAGAATAATGTGCCCCACATAGCCCTCCATACAGAATAATGGACCCCACATAGCCCTCCATACAGAATAATAGGCCCCACGTAGCCCTCCATACAGAATAATGTGCCCCACATAGCCCTCCATACAGAATAATGTGCTCCACATAGTCCTCCATACAGAATAATGTGCCCCACATAGTCCTCCATACAGAATAATGTGCTCCACATAGTCCTCCATACAGAATAATGTGCCCCACATAGCCCTCCATACAGAATAATGGCGCCCCCCTTAGCCCTCTATACAGAATAATTGGCCCCACATAATCCTCCATACAGAATAATGTGCCCCACATAGCCCTCCATACAGAATAATGGACCCCACATAGTCCTCCATACAGAATAATGAGCCCCACATAGCCCTCCATACAGAATAATGTGCTTCACATAGCCCTCCATATAGAATAATGTGCTTCACATAGCCCTCCATATAGAATAATGTGCTTCACATAGCCCTCCATACATAATAATGGGCCCCACATAGTCCTCCATATAGAATAATGGGCCCCACATAGTCCTCCATACAGAATAATGGTCCCACATGGTACTCCATACAGAATAATGGGCCCCACATAGTCCTCTATATAGAATAATGGTCCCACATGGTACTCCATACAGAATAATGGGCCCCACATAGTCCTCTATACAGAATAATGGGCCCCACATAGCCCTACATACAAAATAATGGCGCCACATAGCCCTCCATACAGAATAATGGGCCCCACATAGCCCTACATACAAAATAATGGCGCCACATAGTCCTCCATACAGAATAATGGAACCCACATAGCCCTACATACAAAATAATGGGTACCTGTCATTGTGTGCCAAATAAAATCAGACTGCGGGCCAGAGTTTAAAATATGTGATTTACAGTATATCTTCTGAGGAAGGAAAAAAAAATAACAGTACAGCACACTAGAAAAGTCTTGAAAATTGAGAGTGACTACATCATGTACAAAGAGTAAGTATAGGCACAGACATGTTCATAGAGGAGTAAAGCCCTTCCTTGCAGGGTTGCACCCTTATGTCATAAATTCTGTCAATCCATGTTTGGTATAACCAAACCATTATAATCTGTCACAATCAGCTGTGATCGTGTGATGGATGTATATATGGCCTCCTGACTATGATATGTTGGGTGAGAGTCTGGAAGGCTCCATACATATTAGACTGTTGGACGATCCTGCTGATATCGGGGACTTGGCCGACTTTGGGCCTCTAGTGTCTTCTAGGCCAGCTAATCCCTGGCCTTAATTTGACAAAAAAAGGAATTGGGCACTGGCATGATGGGAAGCTGCATTTTTATTTCTCAGTTTTGACAAAGGCAAAGATGACAAATGTACAAATTACTTCAGTGAATGGGGTAAAACACATTTTATATATAAATAATTAAATATTAATAATTAAATAATTGTTTCTGCATGGTCTGTTAGATAGGCTGCTAATTACAGCCGCCTCTCAACTGAGCCTGAAATGTGACAATATTGGCATTTTTACATTGAAGCGCATATATATATATATATATATATATATATATATATATATATATATATATATATGCGCTTCAATGTAAAAATGCCAATATTGTCACATTTCAGGCTCAGTTAAGAGGCGGCTGTAATTAGCAGCCTATCTAACAGAAACAATTATTTTCACGTGTACCTTTTATAAAGAAGCTGATGGCCAGAAGAGCAATTTTTATTACATTACTGAGTTTCCAAAGATTACAGTTTATAATTCTGTAAAATAATTAGCACATAAAGAAGAAGATAATGATAGATCAGGACTGCTACAAAGATTAAACTTGCAGGTAGTTGGTGACATAAATGCTCATAAATCACAGCTGAGCATATCATAATTCTGAGTTATGAAGGCAGGAAAACAGCTAATTATACAGCGCTAAACGTTGAAGATGATGTTGGCAAAGAGTTTGATCGTACAATAAAGAATAATGAAGAATACTAATATAGTATCATAGGATTTACAAGATTTTCAAGTTATTCCACACAACCTCACTTTCTCAGATTAAAGTATGGTCCACACCCCTTATAACAACAGTAATATTCTAAATGTTCTTATCTTACACACAATAAGAGGCAAAACGTCACCTGTTCAACACATAAAGTGCCACATGGAACCATAAGTGGCTCAAAGCTGGGGCAACCAAAGTGTTTTTCTTGGTTCCTTTTGATACTGAAGGATCTATTAGTAGCCAACATGTTATTAAGATAAGTGATGATGAGTAGATCAGGTTGCTATAATGTTATACACAATATAGTCTTAGGTGAATGGAAAACCTACGCATATGTTTGATGATATCCCAAATATCCCAAGATATTTTAATTACTATAATACTGAGGTGGGGTGCAGGAGGGCTCAGCCCTTTTTTACCCTTCTCCTTCCAATACTTTGGAGGAAAAAGATTGTCATGGCCTTCAGGGCTATAAACATCCAAGGTCATGGTGTAACGCCTGCCTGGATCCACAGACTCAGATGGGCTGTAAAGGGGAGGCTAGAGGGAAGCCACTCACCAAGCAGGACCCCCAGAACCCTTAAACCCTTTAACCCCTCTACAGGGATTTGGAATTACACAGGGCCCTGGAGATCCCTACCTGTGGAAGGCTGCAGTCCGATGAGAGTAGTAGTCAGGCAGGGTCAAACCAGGAATAGCGGAACAGGGACAGAATCGGCAGGCAATGACATAGTCAGCAAACGTAGCAGAGGTCAAATCCGGATCGGGCAGCAAGGTACATAAACAGCAGGCAGAAGGGTAGTCAGAAAACACACAGAAGTCAGCACACAGGAATAACCAAACAGAATAGGACGTAACAGGAGCCAGGAAAATCAGAACTATCTCTGGCAGTGGTCATGTGACAGGAGGGGAAATAAGAAGGGTGTGATGTCTTCCCATTGGCTGTAGCTGAATGCTGGCAAGTTCAGCTGGAAGACATATGCCACCCACAGTCAGCCAGTGGTACTGCAGATCCCAAGCTAAGCCAGCCCAGTGGATGATCGGAGCCTGCGCCCACCGCTGGCATCGACTCCTCTCCCATCACCATCCACGGCAGGAACCCGGCGTCGCCTGGCGATCGGAGCAGAAGTCGCTGGAGCAGACTCCGGCGGTGACGTAACACATGGACATCCAAGGATAACTTTATTGGTTTACACCATTTATAGGGTGGAAAGATGAGGACAACCTGATTGAGGCTTTTTCTCTTCATGGTCCATATAGTGGCCATTTGGTGTGCCTATATGGTGCTGTCACTCTTGGGTGGGACAGTGTTGAACATTACCGTATGTCTAGTCAATGTCTAATTTTTGAAGATACAAAGAAATACTTTCTCTCTTCCAGGAGATCACGCTGGTTCTAAAAAAAAACACTACATAAAAATCTGGCTGTGAAAAAGTATTTTTGGACTCTGAGGTCTAGTGAAGAGTAAAACAAAAATGTGCCAGCATGAAATATAAAACAGACAGAATTGTGTTGGATGCAGTTGGTCAATTTTCATAGGTCAAAATAGCAACAAAACAACTGTTCTGCGCTGTACTTTGTTGGAATGTTTTTCCTTTATACGCTGCCAAAGGCACTATAAAACAATATACTAAAATTTCCACTAAGCTCACTTTCTAATTTTCACATTTGATTCACAAATCACATAATTGTTAAAATTATCAACACATGTCATCAAGGAAAAATGAAATCCATGGATTCTGTAGAGTAGGGGCGGACATACCATTGGGGCAAACTACAAGGCTGCACGGGGGCTCAAGAGGTAAGGAGGCAACTTCTGCCCCCAAGACAGGTGGAATTGTACATTATGATGAACTAGTGGACTGAAAAGGACCCGTATATTGATCTTGCACAGGGGCTCTCTTCTGTCTGTCTTCACTCCTGGTCTAGAGCTCTATTTAATGGAACGTTCTAGTAGATTCTATATAAAGATGAAAAAAATAGTATGCTTCCTTATAAATTCAAAGGCATATGGAGCATAACCCCCTAATATTTTGGCTTTTTTTTGTAATAAATGCCTAATATGACTCTTTATGGAGTAGTAATATGGTCACATACATGGAAGGAAAGGAAAATATTTAGCTCACCCCTAATGTCCGTCTAGTACGATCCAGCCGCTGCTAGGCTTAGAACACACGTGAGAAGAACAATTGCTAGCCGGATAGGTTTCTTTAGATAAAATCCTAATTTTAATTAAAATTTATTTAAAATGGAAACATTCAGATGTGGATCGCATCATGTAGAGTGTAATCATGTAGAGTGTCATGTAATCATGTAAAAGTAGTGTAGAGAGCACCAGACGCGTTTCGAACAGCTTGCGTTCTTAAACAGCTGAATGTTTCCGTTTTAAAAAAAATGTAATCAAAATTTGGATTTTATCTAAAGAAACCTATCCGGAAGCTAGATCAATTATTCTCACAGGCATGATCCCTAATACAAGCGAAAATCATATAGTCGCCACTAACCTGATAGTATATAAAACTGGAGGACGTTGCTTAACCTAGTCCACCAGTTACACCTTGAAGTCAAAACTCACAGATGTGTGTTTAGCGTGAATATGAGCTCATTTGGTCACCATATGTTATCTAACTACTTCTTGTTTCCTGCCAACATCATGTCTAATTTAATGTGATTGTACCCTTTGATAAACAATAGTGTGAAAACGACAATGCAACATCTCATTATTGTATAAAACCATGAAACTAATCTGAAACATTACCGGATTAGATAGATTTTGGAACATATCAAGTATCAGCATGCTAATAATACAAAATCAGCTTCAGATTGAACATATTTAGAAGGAGAAAGCAAATAAAGGTTGCGATGTCTCTCAATAGCTATATGCAACTTACCAACTTATATAGTGAATTGGAAAAAAAAAATAAAATATATATATATATATATATATATATATATATAAAACAATCATTCTTTTTCAGAATTTATCCTCCCCAATTCCCTTTGTCAATTGTCCAGTGCAATGAGGTAAGTTGCGACAAACGGTCTCTGTCAGCAGTACGCAATGAAAGTTTCCAATGCCTTATTACACAACTCAACTACACAGGACGCATTGTGACTATGTCCAAAACTATTGGAATACCCTGTTCTTTTGGAAAAAGGTATCAAGAGGCACATAGGTGACAGCCAGGAGCCATTCTAGCTGCCAGTAGTCATCCAATGAAATCTTGTTTTGGGTACATCATTCCACTCTCACCGGTTCAATACATCATTTTCCATCAAAATTCCTGCCAAATCCTATGGCCCAGTGCTGGAAGGAATAAAGGACTATACATTCTTGCCAAAATGCTTGAGCAATTTAAAGGGAACCTGTCAACATGTTTTATATTGTCTTTTTAATGAATAGTGCAAGTGTTGTATAAGAATAATGTGAAAATTGTCAGATACTCTAATTGACCCATAAAATACCATATACTAAATAATGATTTATTGTGATCTCATTTCCATTTATGATCTATGGGTGTATTATCGTTCACAATTTTTCTTTATTTTCATGTGGACGAAAGGAAAATAACAGAAACTAGGAGTTATTGGGTTTGAGTTGTTCATCCCATCTAGAAAAAAATTAAGGTTGAAAATAAGTATAAAGGAAAGATGGTTTATCACTGATAGTACTTCAAACATGGGGATATACGCAAGACAACAATAAATGTCATAAAAATAATTGACAATATGTCAAAAAGTCCACCTCCCAGGTAGCCATTCCTGATATCAAAAGTCTACCCAGTATGATATACCCTCCCTCAAACACCCTTTTTTTTATATATATATATATATATATATCTTTTCTGCTGCGGGCTATACAGATATACAGCGTAGATTTCAATAGATGGATTGTCACTGTTTCCCCAGGCATCTCTTTATGCTATTGCGGCCATTACCGTGGGAAATATTTACACTTAAATATCGTCGTGGAAAGGCATCTAAAGATAACTGGATGTAATTATATGATGGGGTGTAATTGGGAGGCTGTTAGAGCCTACTGTGTACGTGGGAGGGCTGAGAAGGCCATCATACTGTGCGGGGGACTATGCCAAAAATCATTCTGTGTGGGGGACATCATACTGTGGGTATAGGTTGGTTGTTGGGGTCATCATACTGAGTAAGGACATAATACTGTAGGAATGGAGACTAGGATTATCATACTTTGTATATGGGATGGCTGAGAAGGAGAAAAGAAAAAAATCAGCTCACCTGTCACCCAATACTGCTAGATCCATGGGGTGCACGAGATCCGCTGGTCAGTCCTAACCAGCATTCAATGAGCAACAGAAGGAGGAAAGATTGGATCCAGCACCAATTCCCGATCAGATAAAAAAAATCATTTTCTTTATTGATTCACTTTAAAAAATCACATGAAGACCGCTGGTGGAAACTTGAAGTCAGAGGTAGCCTTTACGGGTTTTGGGCTTCATAATAAAAACAAAAAAGAGTCCTTAATCATAAGTGGGTATAAATAATCACTTATGATTAAGGACTCTTTTTTGTTTTTATTATGAAGTCCGAAACATGTAAAGGCGACCTCTGACTTGAACTTTCCACCAGCGGGCTTCATGTGATTTTTTTAAAGTGAATCAATAAAGAAAATTATTTTTTTTTATCTAATCGGGAATTGGGGCTGGATCCAATCTTTCCTCCTTCTGTTGCTCACGGCTGAGAAGGCCATCATAATGTGCGGCGGACTGTGTGGAATATCATATTGTGTGGGGGACATCATACTGTGTGTCTGGGTTAGCTGTTGGCACCATTATACTTAGTAGGGGCATAATTCTGTAGGGAGAGAGACTGGGAGCATCATACTGTGTATGTGGGAGGGCTGAGAAGGCCATCATACTGGGTGGGTGACTGTGTGGAAAATCATATTGCGTGGGGGGCATCACACTCTGGGTAAGGGTTGGCTGTTGGTGCTATCATAGTGTGTAGAGGCATAATATTGTAGGGAGGGAGACTGGGGGCAGCATTCTGTGCATGTGGGAGGGCAGAGAAGGCCATCATACTGGGTGGGGGACTGTGCGGGACATCATAATGTGTGAGGGACATCCTACTGTGTGTATGGGTTGGCTGTTGGGGTCATCAAACTGAGTAGGGGCACAATACTGTAGGGAAGGAGACTTGGGGCAGCATACTATGTTAGGAGCTGTTAAACAAGTAAAAAAGATGAATTACAGGAGCATTATGATTTATAAACTTTATAAAAAGCAGTAAATTATATGTTTTTAAGTCACTGTTACAGGTAAGAACACATATTACAATAAGCCTTTTTATAACATGTACTAACAGCAGCGAGTCAACAGACTCAATTGTGCTCAATATTAAGCAATACAATTAAAAACATTACAAAATATTATTATTATTATTATACTAGCATTACTATGGAGCAGAATTTATTTCATTCTATTGGTTCTGCCCTCCACAGCAGCCAAAGTCTCTCTTGTGGCCCCTTGGGAATATTAATTGCACAGCACTTGCCTATAGTATACATGGACATCCACAAAGCTGTACAGTCAAATCTTTAGTAATAAACTTGGTCAGCAAATTAATAATTTTGCAACTCTCACGGGCCAGCACCCACATATTGCTTTTATTACTATTCAAATTATCTGGTTATAGGACATACAATCAGACAGCTTGACTGGGGGTACACAGCTTCCATAGGAATTTGTTTTAGTTTCCCTAATGTTAGGTATCCATTTGAATAGAAATAATTTTTGGATGGGATGGGAGTAGTTGTAAATAAAAAAAAATAGATGTAAAATTATTCTTCTCGATAGTTGGGAGACAGATAAACAGTCATCCTACATCAAATACTAAACTAGTTGTCTAAGGATACTGTTAGTGCAACGTAAAACTCATGCAATATATGGAAAGCGGATGTTAATTACTATGAAACTTGTAATCTCCAAGAGAAAAAGCATAGCCTGTTCCAAATGGTCACTGTCACATAGTAAACAATGTAACTGTGATCTATTCATTGGCACCAAAGTGAGAACATTGTGTCTCCTCGGTAAAAAGCAAAGTAGTGTTGTGCCACGACCCACACCTTTGCCAGAGACCATTAGGAGCCTATGAGAGTCCCAAGGGGTTGGCGAAGATGGCAAAGATGAAAAAGGATAACAATACAGTGCTGTAGCTAATCTTCAGGATTATGAAACTATGAGGAAAATGAAGCCATACCGTACAACGACTTTGCAAAATATAATCAGCAATGCATCTGGATGCCATTTCTTTTCCTTATTGAAAACAATTGTATAGTGTATTTTTTAATTAAAGGATAGGTAATTCTGAGTTCTGAGAGACAAAAATATTGTATGAAACCGCTACTATGACTATATCCAACAAGGATTTTTAACACATTTTGTATCCAAATATTACTGTATTTATATAAGTATACATTTTTTTAAATAGTCCACACTGAGTCTAGATCTTAATCACTAACAAATAGTTGCATTCTAAAATGCTAAGATAGTAGATAAGAACCCAACATTAAGAGATAAGGGTGCTTTACACGCTGCGACATCGCTACCAATATATCGTCGGGGTCACGTAGTTAGTGACGCACATCCGGCGCCGGTAGCGACATCGCAGCATGTGACACCAAGGAGCGACGATCAACGATCGCAAAATCGTCCAAAAACGGTGATCATTGACACGTCGCTCCTTTCCTTAGTATCGTTGCTGCTGCAGGTACGATGTTGTTTGTCGTTCCTGCGGCAGCACACATCGCTGTGTGTGACACCGCAGGAACAACAAACATCTCCTTACCTGCGTCCGCCGGCAATGCGGAAGGAAGGAGGTGGGCGGGATGTTACGTCCCGCTCATCTCCGCCCCTCCGCTTCTATTGGCCGGCCGCTTAGTGACGTCGCAGTGATGTCGCTATGACGCCGAACGCACCTCCCCCTTGAGAGAGGGATTGTTCGGTGGTCACAGCGACGTCGCTGACAAGGTATGTGCGTGTGACGCTGCCGTAGCGATAATGTTCGCTACGGCAGCGATCAACACATATCGCACATACGACGGGGGCGGGTGCTATCGCTCGTGACATCGCTAGCAATAGCTAGCGATGTCGCAGCGTGTAAAACACCCTATGCACCTTGATGTTGGCTGTTGGGCTCACATAAAACTGGCCTTTTTTATACGCTAAGTATACAAATTGTTATATGTTTTTTCTTAGCAGAAATGCATGTTAATTTTCCTTTATATTCATTGTTAACATCTCTTTATTTGTTAATATATCTCATGCTCAGTATGCAGCTATTCACCTTGCATATTAGGAAGTGCCGTCAGTCTTTTTCCTTAAATCTAAATCACTGTCCGAGACAAGCTCTATGCCTAGCTACCAGCTTTACTGTCCATCAAGCAAAACAGGACCAGGTTTCCATGTAGCAGTTATTGTGTATTGTGAGACTGTGACCGGGGTTATCTATGACGGCCGGTATGTCTCGCCCCGGTTGTGCTCACTCCATGATAGAAAGTAAATCCACTCTAGGGTTAATGCTGTTTCCCTACAGGCTGAAGGAAGGGTTAAATGGAAACAGGAACGAGGGGCAGGTGTGCCGGGTGTGAGGGAGTGATCACAACTCTTGTGTTCTCTGCTGGAGGGACATGTATATGGCTGTGGATTTTTGTTTGGACATTAAACACCGTGTGCTGTGAACCTTGATGCCTGGATCTCGTGTCTTCTGCTGCGCAGCCGACCGCGCTACCTCACATATGGTGGAGAATCGGCGGGCATGCCAGCCCGGTGAGGTGTAACTTCCTTTTCTGGTGATCCGGTAGCACATGTCCTGGATTCAAGCAGCTATACTACGGCCCAAACCCAGCGACGCCATGGAGGACATACTAAGGCATTTGGCTCAGGCTAATGCACAACAACAAGAGGCTAATGCACAGCAACAACAGGTGAATACCCACCTGCTCCAGACGTTGGAGCAACAGCAGCAACAGCACCAGCAATCCTTGAAATTGCAGGAAAAAAGGCACCAAGAACAGATGGTTCTCCTGGCCAAGTCAATCCGTGCCGGACCGGCAGCAACAACCCCGGGACCGGGTGACGACAGCAGCGTCCGGAAAGCGGTGAGACAAGCGTTGCAAAAGATGACCCCGGGGGATGATGTGGAAGCGTTCCTGGCAGTGTTTGAGCGGGTGGCCGAGCGGGAAAAGCTGCCGACCCCCCAGTGGGCTGAGGTATTGTCGCCCTATCTGACAGGGGAACCCCAAAAAGCGTACCTGGACCTCGGTACCGAGGACGCCATTGACTATGTGACCCTGAAAGCCGAAATACTGGCTCGGTTGGGGGTGAATACCTATGTACGGGCTCAGCGGGTTAATCAGTGGTTCTATGAGGAAGCCAAACCCGTACGCTCCCAGGCCTATGACTTATTACATCTTGTAAAAAAGTGGTTGCAGCCTGACACTCTGAGCCCGGCGCAAATGGTGGAAAGGGTAGTAGTGGATCGTTTTGTGCGCACTTTACCCGTCACCGTTCAACGGTGGGTAGGACAGGGTGACCCGAGTACCCTGGACCAATTAGTGTCCCTGGTAGAGCGGCATGTGGCTACGCAGGACTTGATATGGGACACTGAGACTTTGCGTACCGCCCGTCGGTCCGGCCCCTCCAAGCCTAGGGCCAAGGACCCACCACCGACACCGGTACAGGAGTCCGCTACCATCCCGGCTGAGGCCGCGCCCGCCGTTCCTGAGGTCCGGAAGGCCATGTACCCTAAACGACAACTTGTCAAGGGGGTTTCCTTCCCTATTAGATGTTGGCGGTGCCAGCGGGTGGGACATATGGAAGCCCAGTGTCCCCTGACCACGGAGCCCATGGATTGTGGAGTTACCCGGCGGGGTTCAATGTATGCTCAGGTGGTGTGTACCGCTGACCTGGTTCCCCCAGAGACTGAGCCCCACTTGTGCCAAATACAGGTGAATGGATGTCCGGTTACAGGATTGTTGGATTCCGGAAGCTTAGTGACCCTTGTGCGATCCACCTTGAGGGCTAAAGTAAAGGCCACAGGACGTACCGTGGGGGTGGTTTGCATACATGGGGACCGCCGAGACTATCCCACGGGGATTGTCACCATCACAGCACCTTGCGGTCAGGTGCAACATGAGGTGGGACTGCTTAACACTCTTCCTTATGACGTGATCCTAGGACGGGATCTGCCCTATTTTTGGACTTTATGGAAGGGAACCCCTAGGTCCCCTCCGATATTGGTCAGTCCGGGGCCTGAGCCCTACAATCCTGAATCCGGGACACCTGCCGTAGGGGTCCCCATGATAGGGACAGAATGTGAACCCGATAGGTCGCCCCTAGAGGTATTGGCAGGAGAGGCTGAGACGGTCGAGCCCATCCCGGACTTGGAGGCATCCCCGGATGCGTTTGGGACAGCCCAACTTCAGGACCCTACGTTGATACATGCCCGGAATAGGGTGTTAGTAATTGACGGGGTGGCCCAGCTGCCCGGTGCCCAGGTAAGGTACCCCCATTTCGCTCTTAAACAGGATTTACTCTACCGGGTAGATGAAATACGGGGCGTGGGGGTGGAGCAGTTGGTGGTGCCCCAGCCGTATCGCCGGCGGGTCCTCGACTTGGCTCATAAACATCTGATGAGTGGCCACCTAGGGGTCAAGAAAACGCAGGAGCGAATATTGCAAAGGTTCTATTGGCCCGGGGTCTTTGGGGAGGTAAAACGGTTCTGCGAAACCTGCCCGGAGTGTCAGCTTACCGCACCACTGGCCCACTTTCGCAGTCCGTTGGTGCCGTTACCCATTATAGAAGTCCCTTTTGAACGGATAGGGATGGATCTGGTGGGGCCCCTCGTAAAGTCTGCTCGAGGGCACCAACACATCCTAGTGATCGTTGACTATGCCACCCGGTATCCAGAGGCGATACCTCTCAGACATACTGCGGCGAAGCTTATAGCTCGGGAGTTGTTTTCTGTGTTCTGCCGGGTGGGGTTGCCCAAGGAGATCCTTACGGATCAGGGGACCCCATTCATGTCTAAAGTGACCAAAGAACTATGCCGGCTACTCCAGATCAAGCAGTTGCGTACGTCTGTGTATCATCCTCAGACGGATGGGTTAGTAGAACGATTCAATAAAACCCTGAAAACCATGCTAAAAAGGGTGATCTCCAAAGACGGGAAAGACTGGGATATGATGCTTCCCTATTTGATGTTTGCCATCCGAGAGGTGCCACAGGCATCCACGGGGTTTTCGCCTTTTGAATTGTTATACGGGCGACATCCCCGGGGATTGTTGGACCTGGCAAAGGAAACATGGGAGCAAGAGCCCACCCCCCATAAAAGTGTGATTGAACACATTTTAGGAATGCAGAACCGCATAAGCGCGGTCATGCCAATTGTGAAGGAGCATTTACAGGAGGCTCAGGCCGCGCAAAGCGGCCGCTACAATAGACAAGCCACCGTGCGGACCTTTAAACCCGGGGATCGGGTGTTGGTATTAATCCCCACGGCGGAGAGTAAATTCCTGGCTCAGTGGCAAGGCCCCTACGAGATAAAGGAAAAAGTCGGGGTGGTCAACTATAAAGTATTGCAGCCCGGTAGGCGGAAACCTGAACAAATATACCATGTCAACCTATTAAAACCGTGGCAGGAATGGGAAAGCCTGATGGTTGAGTTTCCCCCATCTCCCTCCTCTTCGGGTCGTCCACTCCCGGCTTCAGCGACCTCCGGAGAGGACGAACCGGAAGTAAGGATCGGAGAAGCCCTCACCAAGCAACAGAGGCGAGAGGCCAGACGGCTGGTTCAGCAGAACCCCGATGTCTTCTCCGAGTTGCCGGGTAGGACCAGTCTAATACGACATGACATTGTCACCGAGCCCCACCTGAAGGTACGCCTGAAGTCATACCGCGTGCCGGAGGCTCGAAGACAAGCCATATCAGAAGAAGTGAAGACAATGCTACGCCTGGGGGTCATCGAAAAATCCCGGAGTGAATGGGCTAGTCCGATTGTCCTAATACCAAAACCCGATGGCTCCTTAAGGTTCTGCAATGACTTCCGGAGATTGAACGAAATATCCAAGTTCGATCTCTACCCCATGCCTCGGGTGGATGAGCTGATTGATAGGCTGGGACAGGCGCGATATTTTACCACGCTCGACCTGACCAAGGGGTACTGGCAGGTGCCACTGACGGAGTCCGCCAAGGAGAAAACCGCTTTTGTTACGCCGGAGGGTCTCTTCCACTATGTTGTCTTGCCTTTTGGGTTACATGGCGCTCCGGCCACGTTCCAGAGGTTGATGGACTTGGTGCTGGAACCCCACCAGGCGTATGCATCAGCGTACCTTGATGACATCATTATTTATAGCTCCGATTGGCAGACCCACTTGGAACAGGTACAAGCGGTGGTGGACGCGCTTCAAACAGCCGGATTGACAGCCAATCCCAAGAAATGTGCGTTGGGACTCACGGAAGCCCGCTACTTGGGCTACGTGATAGGCCAAGGAGTGATTAAGCCCCAAATTAACAAGGTTGAGGCGATCCAGAAGTGGCCTAGACCCCTGACCACGAAGCAGGTTAGGGCCTTCCTGGGTATCGTGGGGTACTACAGGAGGTTTGTAAGGGATTTTGCGGGACTATCAGCCCCCTTGACGGACCTTCTCAAAGGCAAGAAGTCCGTCATGGTGCGCTGGACTCCGCAGGCCGAGGACTCCTTCCGGGCCCTGAAGGGGGTCTTGTGCGGACAGCCCGTTCTTGTACACCCTGATTTCCGGAAGGAGTTCATAGTACAGACTGACGCCTCTGAGGTCGGCCTGGGGGCAGTGTTGTCTCAGGTGGTTCAGGGGGAGGAACACCCCGTCACCTTCTTAAGTAGGAAGCTCACCCCTCCCGAGCGGAATTATAGCGTAGTGGAGAAGGAGTGCCTGGCGATCAAGTGGGCCTTGGAGTCCCTACGCTATTACCTGCTGGGACGGCAGTTTCGCTTGGTGACGGATCACTCTCCACTGGTCTGGATGAGGTCCGCCAAGGAACGGAATGCCCGGGTTACCCGGTGGTTCCTTTCTCTGCAGAACTTCCGGTTTACGGTTGAACACCGGGCCGGTAGGTTGCAGGGCAACGCCGATGCCTTGTCCCGCGGCCCGTGTTTGATGGCGGGAGTTCAACCCCGCTCGCTTGAACTGAGGGGGGGGTGTGTGAGACTGTGACCGGGGTTATCTATGACGGCCGGTATGTCTCGCCCCGGTTGTGCTCACTCCATGATAGAAAGTAAATCCACTCTAGGGTTAATGCTGTTTCCCTACAGGCTGAAGGAAGGGTTAAATGGAAACAGGAACGAGGGGCAGGTGTGCCGGGTGTGAGGGAGTGATCACAACTCTTGTGTTCTCTGCTGGAGGGACATGTATATGGCTGTGGATTTTTGTTTGGACATTAAACACCGTGTGCTGTGAACCTTGATGCCTGGATCTCGTGTCTTCTGCTGCGCAGCCGACCGCGCTACCTCACAGTATCTTTTTATCAAATACACAAAACACAAGTCTTTTTCTTCATAACTATACCAACTTGAATATATATATATATATATATATATATATATATATATATATATATATATATATATAAAATGATCCAGCTCAATAGGTGAAAAGGCATTCCAAGACTTTAAAGGAACTTTTGACCTGTAACCTGGGCACCACTTATGCGACCTTCTGACATGCATCTATAGCACACTGAAAGATCATATTTACCTCAATTTATCCTTTAAATGAACATATATTTAACAATAGTGTAAATTGTCTCTCCAGGAAAGGATACAAACTCTAGCGCAGCGCGATATTTGTAAATGGTGATCCAATAAACTAACGTGTGATACTACCGGTAGCTGAGCTGAAATCTTTGATTTACAAACTGAAGCCAACCAGAACATAGAGAATTAAGAGCAGAACTTTATGTACTCACATAAGGTTGTATCCGGGCACATGGTATGAGTGTGACACAGCTTGGTCAGTCTCCAGTTAATACTAAATGTGTACAAAGTGCCTTCAGAACAAAATGCATATACGTAGAGCAAATTTTGGATTGCTCTCACTTTTAATACATCAGTAAATACATTTTCTCTCTAAGCCTTACCTCAACCCTAAGTCAACAGCCAAGGGGCATGCAGGGATATACAGTACTGATAAATATTGGACGATCTGATCCTAAGCATTATATTGTTATAGATTACTCATTAAATTCTGCTATAGATGGAAAGATCTCTACTCTGCCCACTGTGAAGAATGGACAGCATGAAGGTTTATCAATTTAAATGGATGTATTGAGACTCCTCTGTGTGAAACCGCTAAATGAAAGGAAATAATGATTTGGGGATTAACTTAGAGAAAGGGGAACTTCATTTGTTAAACCGTTAAATGAAAAATATATACCTATGTGTAAATAATTTAGGACTTCAAAGTCTGAAAAAGGCCACCATACAAATTTGATTAAAGTTTACCAAAACAGTCGATTTCAGCTTGACCGGCCAACCACAAGAAGTGCACATTTAGCCGATCCTAAACAATAGGCAATTAGAATTTCAACTGCCAGTCATTCTGTTTTCTCCTCCTTCTCTGATGATAACACATGAACATTCGTCCGATAGCTACGGTATCTCATGGGTATGTTCAGTTTAACTTCCCATTGAAAGTTTACTCAACTGTCTACTATATCAACCATGTATAGAAAATCACTTTGACATTTGTGAATATTAATTTTAATTCTATCTTCTATATCAATGAAATTGTTGTTGTTTTTTTCTAGTTGGACTGTATTATTATTGGTAATCTTTCTGTTTTGTCCTGGATCTTCTGAAATGTAGTCAATCCTCTAAGGCTAGTGTCCTTTTCTAGTTTCACAAAATATAACTGAAGGAAACAAATTTCTTAATCTCCAAATATGATTTGTGATTAAACAGGGCTGATTTAAGACACGAGAGAGGAGTTATCTGAAGAACATAAATATACGGTAAGCGATTGGCTTCTGTAACAACAGAGATTTTTTATTGGCATGAAAAGCTTTTATATCTCATGAGACACAGTCATGGCATTATGTGCCTGGAGAAAATAGTGAACCCAAAATATAAAATTCATATGTACACTGCCAAGAACATGGAATAGACAAATTCAATTAGATAAAATTATGAAAATGTAATATTTGAGTTCTAGCAGGAAATGCTATAAAGAAACATTTGTCCTCTTTAATTTCATGCATCTCCAGCACTGATGCACCAATGGTCTTTACTTGTCTCCACCAATCTAAATAGCAGATCAGTTGACCTGCAATGTTGGATTTTATTGGTCATGGGTCAAAAATAAAAAGTCTTTGTGCCTAGTAACATCTCATCAGTAGAAGTCAATCCTAGGTCACAGAACAGAATAAAAATTGATCAATGATTTTTTGTTTTAAGTAATGGAAATATCCAGGTCATAGCTTTTAGAGATTATTAAATTTTTTGGAAGGTGTTTGTCTGAAAACTCTACTGCACTGTTCTGATGATAGAGATGAATGGACTGAGGAGAAAACTAAGAAAAAAAAAGGAATCATAACTAGAGATGACGATCAGGGTCAGAAATTATTTAGTCATCAAATAAAGGGTTGAAACGATCCATAGACTTTATATTTAAGGGGTTGTCCACTACTAGGACAACCGTTTCTCATTTTCCATGTGTGCTGCCATAAAAATAAATAAGTCTATACTCACCTCCGATGCAGCTGCAGTTCCTGCGATATTGGAACTCACGTTCCTGGTTCGCACCTGACATTGTTATGACATGCGAGCTCCACGACCAATCAGTATCGACTTCCTTCTCTCAGCCTATGGTTAAGTAATTAACAAGAAGTGACAGCTGGAGCGCTCACTTTGTGTTAATTACTTAACCATATGAAGGCTGGAGAGAAGAAAGCTGGCAGTGATTGGTGTCAGGGCTCACGTGTCATAACAATGTCATGTGGGACCAGAGAACATGAGTACCGACATCGCTGGAACCGCACCGGCACCGGAGGTATTAGCTTTTTAATTTTTAGGGGGCACACATTGGGAAAGAAAAGGGGTTGTCCAAGTAGTTGACAACGCCTTTAACTACTCTGCAGTAGTGACCACATCTTTGTAAAACTGATAGGGAAGGCTTTTTGTAAATACCTTGTATTGCCAATTCAGCCTCTGAGTGGTGCTATCGCGGTCCGCTCTTCCCCATCGTGTGACCCTTGGGCTCCATGACCTCTGGTATCTGGTGATGTCACGTCCACTTTCAGTAGACCTGACATCTCCGAGGCCGACCCCAGTCTTCCTGAGTGACAGGGCTGTGGGCGGTGTTTTACTGCTCGTCACAGCCCAGGCTCACAGCCCAGCATCTCGTGTGCGCTCTACTTCACTGCAGAGCGCCGCAAGCAGGTGACAGGCTGGGCTATGACAAGCGGTGAAACACCGCCTACAGCCCAGTCACTCAAGAAGACTGGGGCTGGCCGCAGTAACGTAAGTCACGAAGCCCGGGGGGGGGGGTCACGCGATGGGGAAGAGCGGACTGCGATCGATAGGCTCAGAGGCTGAATTGGCAACACAAGGTATTTACAAAAAAAAACCCTTATCGGTTTTACAAAGATGTGGTCACAACTGCAGAGTACTGAAGTTTAATGTCAGCTCCATTCAGCAATTTCAGCAACAGTGAGTGACTGTCTAATGTGTATTGAGGCCTACCAACAACGGTCTCTAGGGATAGAAGTATCAGGCATGTGGTATTCATCTACCAATCTTTTCGCTTTTCCTGAGAAAAAACGTCTCCAGAGGTGTCCGGTACTTTTCTTTTTTTGATGTGTATAGTGGAGCTGGATGATTATCTTTTGGCCAAACAAGTACTGATCTGACAGCTATTTAATGTGTCTGGGATGTAATTTTCTATGATTTTCTATGATTAAATGATTCAAAGAGCTAAGAAAAAATGTTCAACCATGTAGTATAGGCACCACGAATAAACGTGGAGACAGATGTGCGCAGGAAGAATTTGACAATATACACTTATATTACCGCAACAATGTAAAAAAGAAAACAAAGAAGGATCTGTGCACACGTAGAGCCAGTATCAGTGTTGCAAAATGGTTCCTACAAGTGGAAAGAGAACCTTTTGTGTGAGATTTCAACGTGAGCTGTAATTAGTGGATATTTCATGTTTTACTGTTCTACACACGGATTTAATTAAACCTTGAAGGTGATTTTGCCATGTGAGCGATTCTGGCATCAGACGTTGAAGCTTGCAATTGGAAAGGGCGAGACCCAAAACCGTCCTTTTTTGTCTACTGCAAGAATCCCAAGTAGGAATTGTCAGTTTACATTAATGGGGTTGTAGGAGGTAAAACTGATGCCTTCCCTCACCTGAGGCAAAATGATGAAAAAAGTCTCCTACAAGTAAATGTTTGGAACTGTTTAGAGTAGATAAAGATAACTAAGGAAAATAGCTGGTGGCAGAAGATAAGAAACACTCTGCCCGGCTCATCTGACAGCATTGTGGCACGTCGCGAAGTGAAGGATTACGTTTGATCTTTCATTTTCTACATTTATTACACGCAAGAAATATTCCTGCGTGAGTAGAAAAGAGCAAAGGAAAATCAAAATGGCATGAAGACAAATAGAATAAGAAATTACATGCTTTACAATGCATTGTAAAGGGCAAATTTATAAGTGGATAAAAGAATATTTTGTCAGAGTAAAAAAGGATCAAAATGCTTTTGAGGTGAAAATAATACAAAATCTGGCAATAAGGTTGTAAAGGACTGGGTTTTAGAGAGTGGATTATAAATTTATTCTATACAGGACTCGTGTTCACCTCAAACCCAACCCATATGCATTGCCGAGAGGACGTCATTGCTCTGAACAGACCGGAGTGGTGTAATTGTTGCAAGGGACGTCATCTCCATCAATAAAGGCTGGATTATAAAAAACAGTAGGAGCGCAGAGGTTGGGCCAGGCACACAGATTGAATCCAGGGTGGCTATTCACATACAACGTGTTAAAGGGAACCTGTGAGGTCCCCTAGGCCCTCCAACTCAGCAGCATTCATCACTAAATACCCAAATTCCCTGCCTAACGAGCTCTATAATGCTATTTATGTTACCGCAGCTCCTGTAAATCTTGCGTATGCATGCGACTCATTTTTGCAGCGTCAGAGGCACACTGCGCATGATAGGAAGTGAAGAAGCTGCTCTTCCGATCAGGTGCTGTGCGCCTCTCTGAAGCCAGGACGCATGCACTCGGCTTCTCAGAGGCTCTGACGCTGCCGAAATGAGTCACGTGCATGCACAAGATTTACAGGAACTGTGGTGATGCCGGCTCGTGGAAATCATGTTATCACACCTACAGGGGCGTGATAACATGGAAAGAGGGCCAACTAGTCTGGGGAACTAATACCCCATCAACTAGTCAAGAAACTGATTAGCATAGGAACAGGGCACTTTATAAATGCTTTTTTTAAACATTGGTTTTAGTATATAGTATTATACAGAGCTGGTTAGGCAGGGAATTTTGGAATACATATGTGAATGCTGCTGGGTTGGCGGGCATAGGAGATCTGACAGGTTCTCTTTAAAGATTTTTATTTTTGTGGGGGGGGGATAAAAAAACATTTTAAATGCTGATTGCAGTCCCAAAATGGGAGTGGAAGCCATTTATAACAAGGCAACCAGATGACAGGTTCCCTTTAACAGTAAATGCCATATGAGAATATGCATCACCCTTGGTACTGAAGGACTCCAGGGCATATACTATCATGAGATCTGGAATCCTAATCCCATCACCCAAACCACCAAACCTAAAATATGGTATCTATATAGACCCTTATATGCAGTACTAAAGTCAATCAAATTCGCTGATATCGGAGGGATCGGTCAAAAAGTCATGTATGGAACCCTCAAGAGATTATTTCGGGAGGGAACATACGGTAATTGAGTTTTGAATTTACAACTGCCCATCCTTTTTTACCCTTGAGACCAGCTGCCCCCAAAGAATCTGGCCACAAAAGACAAGATTACTTGGCCGAGTTGAGTGTTAATGTGTATTGAGGAAGCAGGGAAAATAGATCTATCAGCTGAACTATTTTGTGCCCCAAAGCTCTCCAATGTGTATGACGGCCTTATGACTAATTTCCAAATGCATCATATCCTTAAAAGACTAATTTTGGCTCACACAGATTGCATGTTAGAAGAATTTATATGCAGTTAGCGGAATCAGATAGATTTTGTTCTGATTGAGGAACAAAAGGATGAAACAACCAAAAATAAATATGCAAAAACTGAACCAAAATAAACATGCTCTGCAGGAGACCTCCTCACACCCAGAGCAGAACGTTCTGAAGGTGGAAAACAGAACATTAGGAGCTATACAAGATCCATACATGAGGAGTCATGTAGGCTCTGCTCTAAATCACATTTATAGGATGGATCTGTCACATTTATACATTAGTACTAACAACAGGAACTAAACTTCACACCCAACATTAATCATGTCTTCCAAATGTAGATGTAGAGCTATCAATATATGGGATGATGTGAAAATAATGTTACTACAGCACAATTATGCTTGATTAAAGATTGACTACACCCCGCTCGTATTAAAAACTCTTCTAAGGTCTTATCAACTTATGGCCATGTGGTGCCACTTTTTTTTTACCACATTTGTGATGCAAAGTTAAAGCTTATCTGACCTTTCACACAAACGTTTCGGACAATCATGGTCTTGCTGCTCTTATCCCCCATTACTGTTAGTGTACATATTAGACCACGGATCCACTTGCGTTTTGCACAGATGAGGGCAATCCGATAAAACATCAAATAGTATTTATACCAGTATATATATATATATATATATATATATATATATATATATATATATATATCAGCAAGAGTAATGAATCACAGCATGCTGCGTTTGTCACCGGGTCTCGGCTCACACGCACCAATACAAGTCTATGGGAGCGTGTGAAACATAGCACTGCACTCGCATGTCGTCCGACCGCAGTGCGATGTAAGCAGAGACAGGCCAGGAAGGAGATGAGGACAAGTGCTCCCTCCCTCTTCTCCGCAGTTGTGATCCGATCGCAAGATCGGGTCACAATCACATGAACCTCGGCGGGTCATTAGCATATTGCTTCCGATGCTCTTGTGTCAAGAGCTATACGCAAGTGGAGCCGAGGCCTTAGTCTGATATGCGTCTGATAATAGTCTTGTATGCCCAAGAAATATTAAACTCTTTAAGTAGGTGGCTTCTCTTAATCAGCATTTTGCCCCCACTATAGGTGTTGGCAATTGTTTTACTATTATTTTCTGCCCTCTGCTTCCATCTCTCAGCACTCACTGATTTTAAAGGGAATCTGTCAGCAGTTTTTTGCTATCTAAGCTGAAGCCAGCATGCTGCAATGGTTAACACAGACAATTCAGGCATGCCTGCCTTGTCACAGTCCCATCTTTTATTTATTTAATATGTTTGTTTAAGGAGCAGGAGCCTTATCATTATAGGACTGCCAAGTTATGCTTACAGTCCAGCATGCCCCCTGCTGTGATTTACACATCACTGTCAATGTAAATCTCCATAGAGAACCTGGTGTGGGTGGCGACAGCTCTCAGCTCTGCTACATGGCTAAATCTAAAAATTCTGATTTAAACGGAATCTGTCAGAAGGTTTTTGCTATGTAATCTGAAGCCAGCATGCTGCAAGAGTTACCACAGAGAATTCAGGCATGCCTGACTTGTCACAGTCCAATCTTTTGTTTTTTTGCTATGTTTGTTTAGGCAGCAGGACACTTATCATTGCAGGACTTCAAAGTCACGCTTATAGTCAGGCACGCCCCCTGCTATGATTGAATGACTGACACCTCACTGTCAATGTACAATGTCTATAGACAGCCTGGTGTGGGTGGGGACTGCTCTCAGCTCTGCTACATGGCTAAATCTAAAAACTTTGATTGTGTCAGTACTGCTGCAGCCAGTAATCTAAGTGATACATCGTTGGATTCAGAGTCTCTTTGCCTACATCATGCTGCTCTCAGATGAAGTACCAAAAACTGGCTGACAAATTCCCTTTAATAAGTACTGTACAATCCTTCTTTTCCCCCATAAAGGAGTTGCTCCTGGGTTTCTCCATAGATTACAGATGATCCTAAATGAAGGACACCCCTTCAGTTATGACTGAGGGAACATTTTAGCAATAACTTAATGGTTCTATTAGTCATCACTGTTTTTGCAGTAATTTCTTACTATTTTCAGAATTATTATTTTAATAATTTAACGTAAAGCAATAAATAAAAAAAACATGAAATTATTAAAACCACAACAAAGAATCCCAACAACGGATATTACAGTTCTATGACTTTCTAACTCAGAGATATACTGTACTATCCGCAACACAAAGAAAACAAGCAAACAGCATCATTCCTGTTAAACAGGTATTAAAGAAACTATCAAGAATTTCCAAGAATGGGTCTGTGAAAATTGATTATTTTTACAGAATACTAGGAAAATAAAACAGTTTACAACATGATTTGTCCATCGACTAAAACTGATGTAAGCGCACATTGCTTCTGTATGTATGACAAGCTGTACACCTGTAATTGAGGCTTTTGTTAAAAATGTTCTTGAGCTGGTATTATCCGAAACATGCTCATATTCAATGAAGACTTGGGAACATCGCGAGGCTCAAGGTACATTGGGTCTCAGCCATATGATTATGGAATAAATCAAACAAAACTGTTACATAAAACTATCCATAAGGCACTACGTCAAAAAGTGTCCTTCTGGTCTCCATTTGGATAGGCCAGCAATGCTAGAGTAGTGGCCAACCTCTTTAATTAAAGGCCTCGTTACACGCAACGATATCACTAACGAGATGTCGTTGGGGTCATGGAATTCGTGACGCACATCCGGCCTCGTTAGCGACATTGTTGCGTATGACACGTACGATCGACCGCTAACGATGCAAAATACTCACCAAATCGTTGCTTATTGACACGTCATCCATTTCACAAATATTGTTGCTGGTGCTGGACGCAGGTTGTTCGTCGTTCCTGAGGCAACACACATCGCTACGTGTGACATCCCAGGGAATACGAACAGCACGCGTCCTCCAGCAACGAGGTGAGCCTGACTTTCATGCGGCTGCTCTCCGCCCCTCCGCTTCGATTGGACGCCTGCCGTGTGACGTCGCTGTGACGCCGCACGAACTGCCCCCTTAGAAAAGAGGCTGTTCACTGGCCACAGCGACGTCGCTAGGAAGGTAAGTATGTGTGACGGGTACTAGTGATTTTGTACGCCACGGGCAGCGATTTGCCCGTGACGCACAAACGACGGAGGCGGGTGCAGTCACGAGCGACATCGCTAGCGATTTCGCTGCGTGTAAGGCCCCCTTTATGCTATATTCATCATGATCATGGTATATCCAATAATAGAAAAGTAGATAAAAATCAACATAACTTCTTCAGTTCAAGTATATGTTAAGTAATTATTTGCCAATAACGTCGAGAGACCTAAAACTTGTGATAGTATTACTGCTTTTATAATCTGCAATTTTTGAGACTAGCTGAGATGTTAAAGGGGCTGCTCAATACTTTGATATTGTCATCAATATACAGTTAGGTCCAGAAATATTTGGACAGTGACACAATTTTCGCGACTTGGGCTCTGCATGCCACCACATTGGATTTGAAATGAAACCTCTACAACTGAATTCAAGTGCAGATTGTAACGTTTAATTTGAAGGTTTGAACAAAAATATCTGATAGAAATTGTAGGAATTGTACACATTTCTTTACAAACACTCCACATTTTAGGAGGTCAAAAGTAATTGGACAAATAAACCAAACCCAAACAAAATATTTTTATTTTCAATATTTTGTTGCGAATCCTTTGGAGGCAATCACTGCCTTAAGTCTGGAACCCATGGACATCACCAAACGCTGGGTTTCCTCCTTCTTAATGCTTTGCCAGGCCTTTACAGCCGCAGCCTTCAGGTCTTACTTGTTTGTGGGTCTTTCCGTCTTAAGTCTGGATTTGAGCAAGTGAAATGCATGCTCAATTGGGTTAAGATCTGGTGATTGACTTGGCCATTGCAGAATGTTCCACTTTTTTGCACTCATGAACTCCTGGGTAGCTTTGGCTGTATGCTTGGGGTCATTGTCCATCTGTACTATGAAGCGCCGTCCGATTAACTTTGCGGCATTTGGCTGAATCTGGGCTGAAAGTATATCCCGGTACACTTCAGAATTCATCCGGCTACTCTTGTCTGCTGTTATGTCATCAATAAACACAAGTGACCCAGTGCCATTGAAAGCCATGCATGCCCATGCCATCACGTTGCCTCCACCATGTTTTACAGAGGATGTGGTGTGCCTTGGATCATGTGCCGTTCCCTTTCTTCTCCAAACTTTTTTCTTCCCATTATTCTGGTACAGGTTGATCTTTGTCTCATCTGTCCATAGAATACTTTTCCAGAACTGAGCTGGCTTCATGAGGTGTTTTCCAGCAAATTTAACTCTGGCCTGTCTATTTTTGGAATTGATGAATGGTTTGCATCTAGATGTGAACCCTTTGTATTTACTTTCATGGAGTCTTCTCTTTACTGTTGACTTAGAGACAGATACACCTACTTCACTGAGAGTGTTCTGGACTTCAGTTGATGTTGTGAACGGGTTCTTCTTCACCAAAGAAAGTATGCGGCGATCATCCACCACTGTTGTCATCCGTGGACGCCCAGGCCTTTTTGAGTTCCCAAGCTCACCAGTCAATTCCTTTTTTCTCAGAATGTACCCGACTGTTGATTTTGCTACTCCAAGCATGTCTGCTATCTCTCTGATGGATTTTTTCTTTTTTTTTCAGCCTCTGGATGTTCTGCTTCACCTCAATTGAGAGTTCCTCAGACCGCATGTTGTCTGGTCACAGCAACAGCTTCCAAATGCAAAACCACACACCTGTAATCAACCCCAGACCTTTTAACTACTTCATTGATTACAGGTTAACGAGGGAGACGCCTTCAGAGTTAATTGCAGCCCTTAGAGTCCCTTGTCCAATTACTTTTGGTCCCTTGAAAAAGAGGAGGCTATGCATTACAGAGCTATGATTCCTAAACCCTTTCTCCGATTTGGATGTGAAAACTCTCATATTGCAGCTGGGAGTGTGCACTTTCATCCCATATTATATATATAATTGTATTTCTGAACATGTTTTTGTAAACAGCTAAAATAACAAAACTTGTGTCACTGTCCAAATATTTCTGGCCCTGACTGTATGTTATCACTATCACATCTGTGGAGGTCTGACACCCAGCACCCCCACGATCAGCTGTCATCAGCTCTAGTGGGATTTGGATATAAACAGTCACATGAATGGGACGAAACGCTGGCTCACCAGGAGCTCAGGTGCACAGACCCGAGTGCGGCATCGCCAACAGCTCAGAAGAAAGCAGCATCCTCGAGTTCATAAAATGATAGAAGAACTTTGTTTTTCAAATAATAAAATCCAACTTATGGATATACAAGGTATTCTTACGCGTTTCAATATAAACACTGTTGCATTCAGTTGCCACAGGGATTTTGGACACTTTTATGGGGTCTTATAAATATTGACCGCAAAAGACATTGAAGGGGAAATTAAAGCATTAAGAGAAAGAAAAATCCAGCGCAGTTCCTCAGGATGAATTAAAATCCAGTTTATTGGTAACAACCTTTAAAAATATTTTTCCGGTAAACAGCAGGTGTAAAAATGACCATACAGTTATAACATGGGACTACGCGTTTCGACGTGCTGTCTTATTCATGTTCCCTGTTTTTCTTTTTCTTATGAAATTAAAGCATGTCCTGGCACATTGACTGACATGCGTCGCTGCAAAGATAGCTGACATGCTTACAGCCGCTGCTCACTGTATACTGAGTAGTGCCAGAGGCTGCTGGGAGGAATAAAGTCAATTTCCTCCCAGTAGCCGGACTTTCAGTGAGGTGGCCACACAGCTTTAACAACCTGTAAATTAGCCCCATATCTGCAGGCTAATAGCATTTGGTGACATGAAAGGTTCCCTTTAATATAATATAATCAATTAAATTCTAAGCATTATGTGCTAATCTAGATTCTGCTTGACCTTCCTATTGTACATCAGCAGAATTAAGCCTTGTCTCTTCGGGTGCTTTAGCACTCTGATTACTCCAGTTTACGTAACACTTTAAATAACAAACAATGCAGAACCTGATTCCATTTTTCGCAAGGTTGTTACAACTGCAGGGATTTTGTGTGACATAAGGCGATAGCACATGATACCGCAGACGCATAGCAAAAACGTGAACTTCTTCTGTAGTATCACTTTTTTAATAATATAGTACCACAAAGAGTGGATACACCTAAAACAACACATCCACTCTTTCCTATAAGCAGGTCTGAAACCATTCATAAATCCGGCCTAGCTAATTACAAGAGCAATTATATGTACATTCTGCATTTTAATCCGAGTGTTATATAACGTATGTATCCATGTGACTGCAATATAGCCAGAAATATGAACACGTTCCCTCTACATAATGATAGAGGTTTACTAAAACAAGCAAAACGTGCCGGAAGCCATAGTAATTATACAGTATTTGGCTTCCAAATCAGTTGGCAGAATACTACCGGTTGGGAGAAATGAGCTACCTAGCTTTAAAGGGGTTGCCCCATCTGATCTATGTAGCAATGGCTGCAGGGGTCTTAGGGGACCTATATGGGCAAATAAACTGCAGTTGTCCTAATGGGGTACCATCTATAAAAATATTAAAAAACAAAATAAACTGCAGCATTGAAGCTCTGACTGTCCTCCTCACCTCTATTTACAAATGACAGAATACCACTGCAGCCAATCACTGCCTGCAGTGGTCAAGTGCTGTATTATTTGTGGAATAGAGTTTTTAATTTCTTGACAGCATTTCTTTCATTGGCATGAATGCCCATACACATATTTTTTGATCATTTCAGTTTCGGGAAAGGGACACATTTTCTAGAAAACTTTCATCCATGAAACCATTATGTTTACATGCTACGTTGATCATGTATTTTTTTGTTTTTCATGTAATTATGTGATTTTTTTTTATTAAAACATATAATAAGCCATATTGATATAAATCAGAAAGGTCCTTCCAATTATTATAATGAAACCTTTTTAATAAAAGTCTTATGTTAAGTGATGCTTCAACATAAGGCTGAATTGAAGAGTTAATGAGCCCTCTGGTCATTTGAAGATTAACCTGCATTCTCCCCTAATTACTTATATCACATAGCATGACCGCCGAGGTTCGGTAATCTCACTTAACCAACATTAAGGATTTTGTACTTGACTGATTCTTAGTTATATTACATAGATGATAGGAAACACTTAAACCTAATGGCTAATAATATAACAACTTGGAAGTATCTTTACAGATATGTGCAAAGAAGGCATGTTATACATACGAGTGAAGATGTTTTCTTATTTTCCTTGGATTTCAATTACCAATAATTCCATTAATTAATTTTTGAGTTAACATTTTTGAGTTAAAGGGGTGGTTCACTACTTAGCTTTACTAGCCACATCTATTTATATTTCAGAAACAAGGCTTTTCTCAAACTTGGGTTGGCAATAGTGCTTCTGAGTAGCGCTATTGCGATCCGCTCATCCCCATCACGTGACCCTTGGGCTCTGTGACCTCTGAGATCCGGTGATGTCACGTCAACTTCCAATTGACCCGACATCACCGAGGTGGGACCCAGTCTCCGTGAGATACTGGGCTGTGGATGGAGATTCACCGATTGTCACAGCCAAGCATCTTGTGCGCTCCCTCCTTCGCTGCAGAGTGGGAAAAGTGTATATGATAGTGTCAATATTCAGTGGAAAAAAGTGTATAGAAAAGGGGGAATATTTAAGAACATATGAGAGATGAGATATTAGCATCTATAAAATGTCATAAAGGGTTATGCTAACTGGTAATGTTATACCGACTTAGGATCCAGTGAAAAAGATTTGCGTGTAGTAGTTGGAGAATGGAGCCATAATACAGTGGTCAATGGAACTCTGCTATACGAGGAACCAGTAGATCCACTGAAGCCTGTAGGTGCCCTTCTACGCTGCATCCAACGTGGAATGTGTTAATATGACTAAGTATATAAAGTATTATAGGAATTAGCGTATTTATTTGTTATCTGTATTAATAGATTAGAATCTGGCAGGTATAATATGAGCTGAGAGCAAACAGTTTAGTCTAATGTTCACATCTGGTCTAAACGTTTCCAGTTTTGATGGAAGCAGTAAACCTAAAATGAGAAACAACAGGGCTCCATGGACCTCAAGTAGTATAAGAAATTTGTTGATGTACATAATTTTTCCCGAAAAAAAGGAATGGAACTACGAAGCAAAGATGTGAACCAGGTTGAAGAGGTTGTCCTCAGCATAGGTCAACGATCTAAGATCGGGTGGGGTCTGACAACCGTGTACACTATTTAGTGACTGCTGCCTGGTACTACAGATCAGCTCCTACTCGTTAAACATAGCTGATTTGCAGAACCCGCCAGCAACCCCTAAATAGTGTACAACATTGCAATGTCCCACTCTATACACCGCCGAAGCTAAAAACACCTAATCATGGGATTGCCGGGTGTCAGTACTCCCAAAACATACTGATGAACTATGGGAAGGATAGGTGAATGCTGTAAGAGTACTGGAAAACCCCTCTAAAAGTATGTTACAAATGTTCTCAAGGATGACTTTACACAATATAATAGCAGGGTAAGTATCAATGGTTAATTTCATGTCAATAGTACTTGTTTGACTCCTAGTATCTTAACAGGGTGCTCATACTTGTTTCTTGCCATGTCAAGAAATGCCTCTTATGTAAGAAACACTAAACGCTGCACTGCTATAATCTACTTTGCAAAATCAGACTTAAAGTTAAGCTCAGGATATGCAGATTAGAGCGACAGTCTGCATAACTGCACGACAGCCCAAAATATTGTCCAGAAGGCTGAAATCAGCCTGGAATACTACCGGTGGCGCAGTAATCCGTGTCATCCAGAGAAATAAAGACTCATTATACATCATATCAATGTCCCCGCAGCTCAGATTGTATATGTAATATCTAGCAGGGTCTCTGGGTTACAAAGCAAATGCAATTAGGGAATTCTACATTTTTAGATGGGGGGGTCATATGTTTAGGAACAGATACAGTTCACACGACAGTTTAAAAAAATCATATTTGACGCAGATAAAATTGACTTTATGGGCATTCGTTCTTATATATCAGCAGTACAAAAATTATAAACCCAAACATAAAAAAAAAATATGAAACCTTTGTTAAGAATTACAATGTACACTGACAAGCAAAAGGGTAACAATGTTTTCAACTTTTATACTTTCAGGCTGCATATTTCACCATTCTCTACAGCTTTGAATGTGAGACTACCATCATTTTATAGACAATCATCTTGGCCATCTTATACATAAATGGATTTGCAACTATTTAGCATATGAGTAGTTATGCAGATTCTTGTCATGTCACTGCATTGTTACTGCTTTGCTCCTAAAAATCGAAGTTTTAATTTTTAATCCTTCTGGACATGCTCAACCATTCCAAAATTGTACAATGTGTGTAGCACAGTACTTGCATGGATGTTAGTTATCTTACTATTATGAAGCATACGAGTCGCCTCCACTGCCGTGTTTGTTGCACGATAACTGATAGACTTTGTGATGGGGCAACTTGTTGACGCTGATATTTTCCCTGACCATCCACCTCTTGGCTTTTCAATAGATGGATGGACTTCATTTCGTATTCTTCCAACTGTCATGGCACTCACATGATGCAGCTTGGCAATTTTCTTGGCCGAGAGACCGCTATCGATGAGGTGGTGATGATGCAGTTCCTCTTTTCTTGGGAAATCTTCTTCATGACTGCTCCTCAATTCTAAACAATGACTTTTCAGTTAGGAATCAATCTAGTAACACACTGAACTATTACAGAATGAGGTGAGAACAGGTTGTAATTTGTAGTATACAGGAAGAAAAAGATTTTTCCATCACCAGAAGCAAAACAGTAACAATGCGGTGACATGACAAGAATCTGCAAAACTAATCATATGCTAAATAGTTGCAAGTCAAATTTATGTATGAGATAGCTGAAATGATTGTCTATAAAATGATGGTCATCTCTCCCTCCAAGCTGTAGTTGATGATGAAATATAAAGCCCGAAAGTCAAAAGTTCAAACCATTGTTACCCTTTTGTCCATCAGTGTATATATAAAAAGCAAATGCTATAAAGTTGATATATATGGGATCTGATTTTTTTTTTGCGTACCTATGGAATTGAATAGACAAGTCTATGGAGAATAATAATGCAAGCTGCAATTTGTTCATGAGGACATTAGGTTCGTGTGGAAAAATTGTCCCTTGACCACCCTATTGAGTAACATTGGTCTGAGTGCTGTGCGTGTGAAGTCAGTTATTTCCATAGGCAGCACTCGGGCTTGAAAAAATGGTCAAGTGAACATAGCCTTATGGAGGATAATAAATAAATAGCCTATTGATTTCTATGGTAACTGTACAATACTGTATTTGGTCTGTGATGGCGATGCAGTGGAATTGAACACTTATTGCTGAGTTACCCCACCGATGGCTGGAAGAATAAGATATGGGACACTCTCTCCTCACCTTACATAAACAACTTCTTTAAAATATTTTGGCTGAAAATACTTCTCTTCCAATACTACATATAGAAAAGGGACAATAAATCTTTATAACTGCTCGTCAAGAAATTCTTTACTATGCAAAAATGTTGCACACTGATCTGAACATATTCCATATCAAGAAAACTTTTGTTTTGGAGAGAGGACACTCAGAGGTGGGGTGGGGGGAGGTCGGGAGGGGGGTTGGGATTCGAGGAGATACATTATCTGTAATTTTGTAGTTTAACATAATCATAATGTATTGTATTATATGATTATTGATTATCTGTTTTTGTTATTAAAAACTAATAAAAAGAAGGTTAAAAAAAAGAATAACTTTTGTGGTTCAGTGTAAGCAAAAACATTACAGGGAAGCACCCAACCCCAAGATCAGTGCCTAAAAACCAAATTGTAATACAAGAAAGTATTTATAACACATACATTGTATCTGATAACACTGCTATGTACATTCCTTCCACACAGGGGCGATCTGATCATTCAGATATTATTCTAGGGCTCAGGACAGCCCCCAAGCACCCTTTATGTTTCTTAATGTTTAGGTGTGGAGCCTGCAAATAAATTAAATTGATCCTTGATTCTCAAATCTAAGTTATTTGATAAAACTATTTCGATCATAACAATAGCTATGTACTTAGTACAGGGTCCATGATCTCTACTACAAAGGGACTTTATTACTCCCTTTGCAATTATGTCTAATTTAATCTTATTTTTAGATTATACATTTGCATGTATAATATGCAAATCTAATAATTAAGATCACAGGTCTCACAAATGTTCCATCATCCCTCTTGTTCTATTACACAGGTCTGCAAGTTTAAAATTGTTTGAAAAAAGGTCATTTTAATGTACTTTCAATCGCTGAAATCAGTAAAAATCTAAAACCAATCCATCATGTACAGTTTATATTCACAAACACTGACTACATTGGTTTTTCTTGCACCATACTTTGACCCCCTTGCGTGACCTATGGTGGATGATTTTGGTGTCATTAGATTGTTTAGAAATAGCGATGGGCGGACCCGTCTATAAATGTATCACGACAGATGCACATAGTGTCTGTTCTTGGAAGCAGTCAGCTGCCACACTGCCAGTCAGGGTGGGGGTGCATCTGACTACAACCAATCACAGACGCCGGTGGGCGGGGAAAGCAGTGCATATGCATGAAGGAAAATGAGTGGCCCCTGAAGTGAATGAGCGGCCAGGAAGCAGTTATAGCCTTGGTAAGTACAACCTGCTTGCTTCTTTTCCCCTTTTCCTTTCTACCACCATTTTAAATCACCGGATTCTGGTTCCCAAAAACTTATATGGGGACTGGCAACTGGCCAGATAACCTGGATCAATTCCAGGCCAGAAGTGGATTTTTTTTAAAAAATCTGGTTAGGTCCACTGGTCATGGTTATCTGCAAGTTCACCCATCACTAGTTAGAAATTATTGAATGTTGTACTGCGATTGGCTGCTGTGTGCAGTGAAGATTAGATACTTCTACCTCCCATCAGCAATTCTCTCTGTGCCTCATAGTCCAGAATTACCTGTCCCTGCACCTCCGGAGAAACACCTGATTCAGAAGACTCAAAACACAAAGACAAGAATTCTGATGAAGACTTTCATGCTAGTCCCAATGAGCCATAGCTTTTTTCACAGCTCGAGTTAAATGATTTAGTCAGGAACTTGGACCTTCCTGAACATTCTGCAGAACTTTTAGGCTCTAGACTAAAGGAAAAGAGCCTGCTAGCTCCTAGTACCTGCTTTTCAGAGAAAATTAATACCTTCCATACTTTTCTCAAGACAGTGCTCTATTGTATTGCAGTGATGTGCCTGTGCTGAAGGAAAAAATTATAATTGAGAACATTGTGAACGAATCTCTATATTAACTCATCCAAAAAAAAGTCTGAAGACTGTGCTACTGCACAATGGCAGAAAGTATGCTTCAGTACCTGTAGGGCATTCTGTGCACTTGAAGGAAAGCTATGAGAATCTAGATTTTCTCAAGAAAACTAATGAGGATCAAGGATGCTTAATATGTGGGGGTTTGAAAGTTATTTCTTTTCTCCCGGGGCAGCTAGGAGGTTACACAAACTACCCATCATTTTTGTGTTACTGGGACAGCTGGGATAGGACTCATCACTGGACCCCAAAAAAGTTGGCCAACGAGAACATCTTTGAAACTTTAACTCAAGAACATAGTTGCAGAAAGTTTAGTCGATCCCGCTAAACGTCTCCTGCTACCCCTCCACATTAAACTTGGATTGATGGAGCAGGTTGTGAAAGCTCTATAGAAAGAAGGAGAGAGTTTTAACTGCCCGTATACCAAGTTCCATAGACTGTCCGAAGCAATTTTGTGGCTCCTGTGGAAACTCATGAAGGACAACGTGTTCGAAACAAAAATGAAACAACGAAAGATCCCATCATCAGATCTTTCTTTGTTGATCTATCACTGTATTACTAGAATACCGCTATCCCATCTATCTTTGTACTTCTTTCCTCTATACTTGCATACACATCCAGTGGAATGAATGCTTTGATATTTGAGATGGGTCTGTGTCCAACACGTCCCGGTTCTATCCCTAGAATTAGACCTGTATGCTGCTATTAGTAGTGGCTCTGGATATATATAGCATTGGGGTTTGGACAGGGCAGCATTGTAGTCTAAATGCAGCACAGCTCAGGAGGCTAGGATATTTCTGTAGAATATAACTGCTTTTTTGGTCTACACTGGTCATATCATACAGATATTACGGTTACACTTGTCACTGCACATTGCTTATACACTGTGTGACTGAATAATATGCAGGACAATGCAGCCCATAACTGACCACTGATAAACTGTAAGGCTGGTTTCACACTACGTCTTTTTAACATCCGTTGAAAACGTTTTTTTAACGGAAGTACGGATCCTGTGCAAATCCGTTTTGTGTTTAATGCATTTTCAATGGACTCGCGTCCACTTCCGTTTGCATTCGTTTGCGTCCGTTAGACGCAGGATCCGTCATTTTGCGTTAATTTAACATGTTTCAAAAACGCAACATGTAGCGTTTTTTGGCTTTGTCAAATTAACGTATGTCACAGGATCCTTGACATTGCGCCGCGAGCTGCAATGCATGTCAATGAGTGCTGGATCCTGCCTACCAAAAGTCGTTCAGTTGCGTTATAACAGGATCCTGATTCTGTACTGAGCATGCCCGGGACAGGGTGGGTCTCTCTCTCTCTCTCTCTCTCTCTCTCTCTCTCTCTCTCTCTCTCTCTCTCTCTCAGCCCGGCTCTGCTATGTCCACGCAGCCCGGCTCTGCTATGTGCACGCAGCCCGGCTCTGCTATGTGCACGCAGCCCGGCTCTGCTATGTGCACGCAGCCCGGCTCTGCTATGTCCACGCAGCCCGGCTCTGCTATGTGCACGCAGCCCGGCTCTGCTATGTGCACGCAGCCCGGCTCTGCTATGTGCACGCAGCCCGGCTCTGCTATGTGCACGCAGCCCGGCTCTGCTATGTGCACGCAGCCCGGCTCTGCTATGTGCACGCAGCCCGGCTCTGCTATGTCCACGCAGCCCGGCTCTGCTATGTCCACGCAGCCCGGCTCTGCTATGTCCACGCAGCCCGGCTCTGCTATGTCCACGCAGCCCGGCTCTGCTATGTCCACGCAGCCCGGCTCCTAGCAGCTGTAGACACTCGTAACCAAGGTAAATATCGGGTATACAAGGCCGATGTTTACCTTGGTTACCAGCGTCTGCAGCTGTCAGAAGCCTCCTCGCAGTCTAGCTCCCCTCAATCCCGATCACATGACTCCTTTGCCCGCCCCTAACATCCAGTGCAGGATCCTGCAAAATAACATATGCGTTTGCATACGTTATTTGCTGTAAAAGCAGGATCCGTACTTCCGCTAAAAAAACGTTTTCAGCGGATGTTAAAAAGACGTAGTGTGAAACTAGCCTAAGTGGTGTCCATCAGGCTACATCTCACCTGTTAATCTGCCTATAATTTGGATTATATTGGTGTTTTTGTTTTTTAACTTTGGTTCAATATCCTGTTGTCCTTGGAACTATTGAATATGGGAAAAAAAAGCTCATCCAATGTTTTTCAATGATTAACCTTTTTATGTATCTCTAAATTCTGACAACGACTTGTAACATTCCTCGCACAGTCATTCTTATATTTATAAGGCACGATCAGCCTCAGTTAAAGCTTAAAAAGTGTAACTCTAGCAACAGTAACTTATAAAGTTCTAAAACATGTTTGGAGTTTATGTGATTAGTTTGTCCAATCTTTCTTAATGGGAATCTGTCAGCCAGATTTTGCTATCCCATCTGAGAGTAGCATAATGTAGAGACGGAGACCCTGATTCCAGCAATGTGTCACTTACTTTACTGGGTGCTAGAGTTTTGATTAACATTTTTTTTTATCTGATGCATATGGAAGACTTAACATTGGCAAAATTCTTTCTACAAAACTTGGTACTACTTGATGGAATTCCAACACTCCATGGAGTTTCGAGATCTAGCCCTTCTGAACTCCTAATGTTACTTGCAAGTCTTATCCAATAACAGAGCTCTTCTTCCCACCCTACATACCTTTTTTACTCCTCTTCTCTTCTTTTCTTCCTTTTCTTTCTTTTCCTGACTGTTAAGTAATAAGTGTGACTGAGGGTTAGGAGAATTTCTTCTATCGAGTCATGGATCCTTCCTGCACTTCTAATTTTACAGGTTAACGCAACCTTTCTTAAACATGTCATCTGCATCTTATCTATTGATAGTATAGTTTTAATAATGTATATGCTTAATTACTTTAATACTGTTGGTAATAAGAACGTTTAACCCTGATAGTTGTGTTCTTTGTATAAATAAAACATTTACAAAAATACCTGTTTTCTCTGCTCCTGATCTAGCAGTTCTTTGAATTCTAAGCTCTGCATATCACCGCCCATACCAACTCTGATTGGCTGCTTTGTGTGTACGCTGTACATAAGCAGAAAACAGCCAATCAGTGGTGTAGGTGTGGTTGGACTACATGACAGTGTGACGCCCTGGGCAAGCCAGGGGTCACAGGTCACAACATCACACGCACCCCACATTCCCTGCAGGTACATCAAGCTAACCCAAAATCCTTGTTGCCTTCTCCAGGGGCTGATGTCCACACCAGGGGGTCGGCCAGGCGGTTGGCTCCGCCCACCGAGGAGTTCACAGCCCTGGAGGCGGGAAAACCAGGCAGATGAGTGAGGGAAGTGAAAGTAGAAGGAAGTGAAGTGGTAGAGGAGCTTAGGAGAGAAGCTGAAGTAAAGTGAAAAGAAACAGTTTGTGAAGCCTGAAGTTGGTCCGGGTGTGTGCCCCGGACTGTGACAGCAAGGTCAGCAGACGGCGGTGATAGTCTGCAGGGGGACTGCTCGGAGGTTGCTGGAAGGACCGCGGACGGGTGGTGACCCGGCGGTACCGGAGCAGTATACGAAGAACAGTCAGCACCAGGGCAGGGGCCTCTCGGATCCCGGCAAGGCTAGGAGTCGCCATAATTTGCCAAATCCGTCAGTGAAGGGGACGTCTGTCTCCTAACAACCAAGTCCCGAAGGCAACAGCCCGACCGTGAAGGGGCGACACCGCCACCGCCAGGGCACCAGTTTTTCAGGGCCAGCGCCTGCGGGCAAGAGTAGAGCTTCTTCGGCCCAGCTTGAAGCCGAGGAGTGGGTAACTGGTGGGGACCCATCGCTACTAAAGAGACTTTCATAGGTGCAGGGAAGAGACCGTCACCGCTAACTGCAGGGAACATCAGCACCGTGAACCATCCGAGGGACCCGTCCAACCAGCCGTTTGTTTACCGAGAACTGTGTCGTGTTTACTGGCTGAGTGAGTACCTCCGTGCCGTGCGGCACAGCGCTGCCCCTGCACCTCCACAGGCCCCAGACCCGCCTGTCCACCATCCCAATCCCATCACCGGGCCCCGGGAGCACCACAACCCCTACCCACGGAGGGCACATCAACAACTGGCTGCTCCATACCATCACTCCCGGGCTCCCCATACAGAGCAGCGGTGGTGTTAACAAATCACAACCGTGGGTGGCGTCACGGACAACAAACTATCCCAAAACACCAATTCCCCTTTTCACTCACGGGCGAGGAGCGCCGCTCGAGTCCCCGGGATCCGGCCCATCGCTCGAGCCACCGAGCAGCGGCAGGCCGCAGCAGCCGCGGCAGCCGGACCCGAGCAGTGGGAGAGCGCGGCGTCCCCTCCTCCGCCCGCGACAACTTGGCGCCACGAACAGGATCTTACCGCTCTGCCGTTGGGTAGAGGTGCGCCTTGTGACCGCCGGAGGTATCCGGCTGAAAAATTTCAGAAGTCGCCATCTTTGGCGCGAAAAATTCCCGCTCGAGCGTCTTCTCGAGTAGCAGAGGCGCGAAGGCCAAATCCCCGCCCCAATAGAGGAGGGGCCGGAAAGAAGCTAATTGGGACGCGATGGCGGCTGGCTGCATGTGAACGCATCTATAGAAGCAGGGACGCCAGGACACTGCGGCCATTGACTGGTTCCTGGAAGGGGCCGCTGCTAAAGATGCTGAGTCCGACCAACAACACCGTGGTCCCCGCTCTTGACCCCGCAGCGTGGGTGGAAGTCCGGACCGTCCAGCTAAGCAGCCGTCTGCAGGTCAAGCTGCAGCTCCTCATGGAGGAGTGGGAGGCCGACATGGCGGAAGTGGTGGCGGCCATACGGAGACGCGAGGTGGAGGGAGTCTTGGAAGGGAGGGTAGGTGACCCACGCCCCTGTACCCCTAGTGGGTCGGTCATCGCGGCTGAGGAACCCGGTCCATACCCGCTCGCCCTGCTACCTCCCCCGCTACCCGTGTTGGCTGCTGCCCCGCCACTAGGCCCGCTACCACCACCATCGGTAGCGGTACCCTGCCAATCCGCCCCGGCGGACCGATCTGCAGCAGAAGCTCGTGACCGCCCTGATCCGCTTCCATGGAAGAAGCCGAAGGCTGAGGCCGTCAGCAAAGATGCACCGGAGGCACGGCGGGGATGCAGCTGCCAGGAGGCAGAGCAGGCCATGTCACAGCGGGGTCCCTCATTACTGAAGGTGCCGGTCGTAGCCGACACGGAGGGACTCTGGCTGGGTCCGTCCCCCGCACACGCTGAACCGGAGCAAACAGAAAGTGCTCCCGGCTGGGAGCGGTGGCAACAGCAGCTGCGCAGGGAGATCGATGCCCGAGAGGGGTGTAGAGCGGATGTGCATGCCCGCATGTATATGGAAGAAGATCGCCTGCAGCGAGCTACCATTGGGGTCCAGAGCGGTGCACCATGTGAAGGTGGCACTAGAGCCCCACGAGTGAGAATGGACTGTTGAGCCGCAAAAGGCAGCGGAGCACCGTTGCACCGTCCCCGTTGGGACCACTACTGTGTTTGTTTGAAAAATGATGATAAGCAAAATGATTACCGAAAAGTCATCTGATTCTACCGTGATTGGAAACCGGCCGTTGCCGGCACCGTTGTCCCCGTGGGGACTGTTTGAAAAGTTTGCATGAGGAACTGCTCATGGACAAGCCCGTGAACTTGCAGGGCAACCACAAACGTTAAGTGGCTTGTGAATAAAAAAATATGTTGTGCAGCTACCGTAACCGCCTCCGGAGAGGCAGGTTGGAGGGAGGGCCCGCAGTGGAGCAGGCTGGGGCCCAGCCACCACAGGGACCGGTGGCTACCCTCTGGAGGGGAAGGACAGATCCCGCTCGGGTAACTTGTGCTGGACTGGGGTCAAGGGATGCTGCCTGGGTTTTAGGGGCAGCATCAGGGCCAGGTTACTTGGGTGGGAGAGAGCGGCAGCCGCAACCGTTTAATGTTACCGTTTGCAACGTTAAAGAACTGAACCTCCCGATGTGGGATGAGGCCATAAATTGTAAATATGTTACCGTTTTTCTATTTTCACAGAAAACAAAAAGGAAAATAAAACCGGTGTTGGACGGGCAGCCCGAGGACGGTCTGCGTTTTGCTAAGGGGGAATGTGACGCCCTGGGCAAGCCAGGGGTCACAGGTCACAACATCACACGCACCCCACATTCCCTGCAGGTACATCAAGCTAAAATCCTTGTTGCCTTCCTCCAGGGGCTGATGTCCACACCAGGGGGTCGGCCAGGCGGTTGGCTCCGTCCACCGAGGAGTTCACAGCCCTGGAGGCGGGAAAACCATGCAGATGAGTGAGGGAAGTGAAAGTAGAAGGAAGTGAAGTGGTAGAGGAGCTTAGGAGAGAAGCTGAAGTAAAGTGAAAAGAAACAGTTTGTGAAGCCTGAAGTTGGTCCGGGTGTGTGCTCCGGACTGTGACAGCAAGGTCAGCAGACGGCGGTGATAGTCTGCAGGGGGACTGCTTGGAGGTTGCTGGAAGGACCGCGGACGGGTGGTGACCCGGCGGTACCGGAGCAGTATATGAAGAACAGTCAGCACCAGGGCAGGGGCCTCTCGGATCCCGGCAAGGCTAGGAGTCGCCATAATTTGCCAAATCCGTCAGTGAAGGGGGACGTCTGTCTCCTAACAACCAAGTCCCGATTGAAGGCAACAGCCCGACCGTGAAGGGGAGACACCGCCACTGCCAGGGCACCAGTTTCCCAGGGCCAGCGCCTGCGGGCAAGAGTAGAGCTCCTTCGGCCCAGCTTGAAGCCGAGGAGTGGGTAACCGGTGGGGACCCATCGCTACCAAAGAGACTTTCATAGGTGCAGGGAAGAGACCGTCACCGCTAACTGCAGGGAACATCAGCACCGTGAACCGTCCGAGGGACCCGTCCAACCAGCCGTTTGTTTACCGAGAACTGTGTCGTGTTTACTGGCTGAGTGAGTACCTCCGTGCCGTGCGGCACAGCGCTGCCCCTGCGCCCCTGCACCTCCACAGGCCCCAGACCCGCCTGTCCACCATCCCAATCCCATCACCGGGCCCCGGGAGCACCACAACCCCTACCCACGGAGGGCACATCAACAACTGGCTGCTCCATACCATCACTCCCGGGCTCCCCATACAGAGCAGCGGTGGTGTTAACAAATCACCACAACCGTGGGTGGCGTCACGGACAATAAACTATCCCAAAACACCAATTCCCCTTTTCACTCACGGGCGAGGAGCGCCGCTCGAGTCCCCGGGATCCAGCCCATCGCTCGAGCCACCGAGCAGCAGCAGGCCGCAGCAGCCGCTGCAGCCAGACCCGAGCAGTGGGAGAGCGCGGCGTCCCCTCCTCCGCTCGCGACAACAGCAGGTTTCCCAGTCCTCAAGTGATAATCTCTTGCTGATAAAACAGTGATTTTATGAAATCTTCAGCAAACAGACCAGTAAGTGACATATTGCTGAACTCATGGTCTCTGTCTCTACAGTATGCTGCTCTCAGATTAGGTAACAAAAAGCTGGTGACAGATTCCCTTTAACACTAGAAGTCCCAGAAATTTCGAGCTCCCCCCTGAAGTCCCAAAAGAGGGTCAAATGACCTTATACAATAAACTGAATAGAACTAACTAGAAACTAAATGGCTAAACTCAATGGAAAACAATGACCTCCTGTGGTGCGACAGTAATGGTCTTAATTACAGAACAAAAGACGGTGATTATAGGATGTTAACTAAAATCCTTCAGGTCATTCGACCCATCTCTGGGTTCCAAAGGTAGAAATGTTAAATGACCCCTCTCTGGGACTTCAAGTGCTAAGTAGTCATTGATAACTCCAGATAAAGTATATTTACATAAAAGCGAAAGGAGGGTTCCATAGAAATTTAACAAATCGAGTTGTACCCCAAAATGCCAATTTCTAATAGCATTGGTGTTATTACCAGAACTTACATTTTTACCAGCAATCCTAATTACCGTAACTAGCGCACCCTGGTCAATCAGACACCTCAGTAGCTTGTGGCTGCCTGACCAGGGTCCTGTGTATATTCTCCTCCCTGAGAGCATCCTTGGTGCCTCTTCTACCAACATGGCCAAAGGGACGGGGTCCTGCAAATCATTTTGCTCAACTCTATTATTGACCAGGGTAAATAAGATGGTTATCCTCATCAGAACAGTATCTGTGAGTGAAAATGCCTCTCGTGGCATCATTTAGGCTCCCAACTGGCACGAATCTTTGGCTTTTTTTCCTCACACTAATTGTAGGGAAGGGTGCCTTGTGTAGGTTCACACAGGATTAGACTGAGGTGGGGCTTGTTTTCGTGTGGGTGTCATAGCACATGCATTGGCTGTATATTCTTGGCCTACCTTTGAAATGCATTTAAAGGCCCCGTCACACTAAGCAACATCGCTAGCAACATCGCTGGTAACGAACAACTTTTGTGACGTTGCTAGCGATGTTGCTGTGTGTGACATCCAGCAACAACCTGGCCCCTGCTGTGAGGTCGTTGGTTGTTGCTGAATGTTCTGGGCCATTTTTTAGTTGTTGCTGTCCTGCTGTGAAGCACAGATCGCTGTGTGTGACAGCGAGACAGCAACAACTAAATGTGCAGTGAGCAGGGAGCCAGCTTCTGCTGAGGCTGGTAACTAATGTAAACATCGGGTAACCAAGAAGCCCTGTCCTTGGTTACCCGATATTTACCTTTGATACCAGCCTCCTCCGCTCTCACTGCCTGTGCTGCCGGCTCCTGCTGTGTGCACATGTAGCTAGCTGCAGGACACATCAGGTTAATTAACCTGATGTGTGCTGTAGCTAGGAGAGCAAGGAGCCAGCACTAAGCAGTGTGCGCTGCTCCCTGCTCTGTGCACATTTAGCTGCAGCACACATCGGGTTAATTAACCTGATGTGTGCTGTAACTAGGAGACTGGGGGCTGGTCACTGGTTGCTGGTGAGCTCACCAGCAACTCGTGTAGCCACGCTCCAGCGATCCCTGCCAGGTCAGGTTGCTGGTGGGATCGCTGGAGCGTCGCAGTGTGACATCTCACCAGCAACCTCCTAGCAACTTACCAGCGATCCCTATCGTTGTTGGGATCGCTGGTAAGTTGCTTAGTGTGACTGGACCTTTAGGGATGCCCTTCACTACAGGGACCCTTCCCCAGTTGCACAACCTGTATAAGATAATATCACTCATCTTATGTAAAGAAATAAATTAACTAGTATTGTTAAGGGTGTATCTAATCCACCCACGGGCACAAGCAATGTTATAAAAATAATATATAGTGTGTTATTACAAGTGGATCCTTGCTGGTGATAACATACAGTGTATGACTTGTCAAAGCCTGGAAGATTCGGATAACTCCCTTAAGCACATGATGTAAAACTACTGTGTAATATAATATATGCTCTGCTGAGCCGCAAATACCTGAACATGCACTGCCCAATTATCACCCAGATCAGGATGACCCAGCAAAGTCTGGATGAATTGTATGGCTCACATAATCGCGCAATTATTAACCTCTTCATTGTACTAGTGCCACGTGCGATTTTACATAAAGACAACTATAGGGCTGAGGAGTCCTGGATGTATAATAGAAGGATTCATTGGCATGGTGCAAGCTGGAAGCAGAACTATATTTGAGTACCATATAAAAAGGGCATAAATTAATTTAATGGCTGCTTTAGATGCACGGCCAGGTTCTGTCTAAGCCAGTGTTTCTCAACTCCAGCCCTCAAGACCCACCAACAGATCATGTTTTCAGGTTTTCCTCAATATTAGACAGGGAATAATTCCATCACCTGTGCAACATTAATGAAATCCTAAAAACCTGATTGAGGAAAACCTGAAAACATGATCTGTTGGTGGGTCTTGAGGGCTGGAGTTGAGAAACACTGGGCTAAGCTATTCCATGATGAGGACTGCTCTTTTCACTGTGTTTTATCTAGTAAATTATGTACGTAAAAAAATGAGAGAATATGGGACAAAATACTGTGTCATGATCAAAGGGGTTGTCCCAACTTAGCAAGTTATCAGTTATGATAGGTAGTAACCTGCTCATCAATGGTGGTCTCGTTCACCGATCCCAAAACTGGGGTTCTTAAGTGACCCGTTAGAAGAAATGGCCATGTATGTGCAACTCTCCATTCATTGTCTGCTGAAAATAGTAGAGTACAGCACTCAATTATTTCCGGAAGTCACAGAAACAATGCTATGGTAGTCAAAATGATACAAGAAAGAATTGAAGCAACAGCACTCACCATTTGTGTCCAAGTGTCCTTTATTGTAGATTCCTAAATTCACCAGATGACGGGGTGCATGGAAGGGGGAGCGGGGAATGTCCGGACGACGGCGATTTCGTGCGTGTGAAGCCTGTTCAGGACCTGTTGAAGCGCGGCTTGACACATGAGAAATGGCTGA